>NC_061111.1:157541100-157635680 GCF_002878395.1 Capsicum annuum | reverse complement strand
ACTTTAAATAAAACATATACTATAATAGTATAATATATATATATACACTACAATATATATATATATTATACTATTATAGTATATGTTTTATTTAAAGTAGTATGTATAGTCATATATAATTATATATTGAATGGTACGTATATATGTGTAATTGTTTATATATTTTTTTAAAGAATATATATTGTATATTGGAGTGTATATAGTGTATATTGGATTTTTTATTTATTTTTTAAACGGGTTTGACCCATTTTTAATCGAGTTTGACCGGATTTTGGTGGGTTTGATCGGGTTGGGTTAAGTGGGCCGAGTTAGGGTGAGTTTTAATTTTTTTACTGTTGGGCCCAGCCCGGCCCGGCCCGTCTAGCGCCAAAGCCGGCCCTTAACCGACCCTCAACCCGGTTAAAATGGAAGGGCCGGTTCCAGATTAGCCCGTCCCGGCCCGTTTGACACCCATACCTTCTGCTTTTGTACATTCCTTATAAGCTACACCTTTTTTAACTTGGGGAGAATGTGAGTATTTATTCAACTTTCTGGCTACTTTTATAGTATTATATTGTTCATTGGTAGAAAAAAATCAAATCAGAGTATCAGACCCATTCTTGTAACAGTGCAAAGTTGTTTGCACCTTGTTAATTCCTCCCATTTTATTTTTGAAAAGTTACCTAGTAGGGGGGAGAGGATCTCTATCCGTAATAGCAAATTTGCAAAATGAATTTCTGTTCATCATAAAGAGATCTAATATATGTTCTTTTACTTTGTTTCACTTTAGTTATTAGTTGAACGAGTAAAACTTCTGTTTCGCTCCGAGAGGAGGTACTATTTCTCTTCTCCATGATCATAAAGTTTTGAAAAATTCATGAACCATCTTATTAGAATTAGATAGAGAGGTAGAAATTTCTCGAACGAATCACAATTTTTTGTACGTTAAGAGTCCATTAATTTGAAAAGACAGGGGATCAAATGAAATATATATATATATATATATATATATATATATATATATATATATATATAAAATCCGTCCTCCTTTTTTTGAAAGAAAGAACTCTTCCGCGGGTTCTTTTAATGGTATAAAATATAGAGAATAATTGGAAATGAAAATGATGTTTATTCATTTGTGAGCAAAAAAACTATCATTCACTAAATATAGAGAATATTTTTATGAGGTTGAGGCATGATCTCCAGTGAGGCATGATCAGAATGGAGAAATTTCTAATAGAAAGTATTTTCTTTTTTAAATTAGACTATACATGATGAGAATTTAGATTAATTTGCCAGAAAATTTTTAATACTAGATGATAAAGAAAAAATAATACAAGAGGGTGATTGAGGGTTTAGGGGGTGGGGCTGGGGGTTCCTAGCCCGCTTATCATTGATCTTGTAGAACTTACTTTGACCCCAAGCAAAGGCAACAGCCTTATTTTAGCTTTTTTATCATCCCCTCTCCCACTTCCACTCAACTATGTATGTTTCTTTTTCACTTTTCTTTGTTACTCTTTCTGTTTTGTTTGTGCTTTGTGTTTGAGAGACTTGGCAATTCAGGGTATGTAGGCTATAGCATAGCACTATGCAATGTACTTATTTGGTTTGATTTCTTGGTTATTATCTTTTGATTCATTCCTTTCTTCCTATGACACAGAAAAATAATGTGTATCTAGGCTTGTCAAATGTCAAAGGACCAAAAATAGCATTAAAAATAGATGAAAAACAAAACCCACGACTCAAGTATGGATGGAAAGACGTCTTGTCCGACTCCACTAATGCAAAAAAAGTAAAAGAGAAAAAAGAGGGGAGGCGGATAAAAAATAAATAAAAAATCACCAATAAATAAAGAAGGAAGAAAAGAAAACACAGAGGGTGTGTTCGGTGCGACGGGAAATGTATTTTCGAAAAAAAAAAGCGTTGATTTTTTTTGTTTCTTGTATTTAATACGGAAACAAAAAATATTATTCTAAAAAATTTGTATATACTCTAGACAAATACTTAAGGAGGTGAGAATAACAGTGAGGGTTTGGGGTACTGGTGGGGATGGAGACTATTGGGATGGAGGGTGGGGAATACCACTTGTGGAATTTATTTTTCTTCCTTCAACTAAAAAAGTCATTTTTCTCAGTTTTAAGAAATTTGTTTACCCCCAATTTTTTTTTTTAAAACACTTTAATCAATCGAACATAAATAATTTAAAGAGTATTTACCCCCATACAATACACACTGAAAGAGGGTGGTACATAAAGTACTACTATTGGATCTCACAACACCCAAGAGGAGTATGGTGAAGACTGAGGGGTCGTTTGGTAGCTTGTAAAGAAGTATATTTATTTATGTATTGTTTAATGTATAAGTTATACAATATTTGATAGCTAATTAGGAAATAGGTCATTCATGGATAAAATTATACGACATTTTATTTGCAACTTAGAAATCCACATAACTAATACATGTATAAGTTAGAGAATTTGTGTATTATCTTATGCGAGAGTAAAAAATGGAATAACTAATAGCCGCAAAATTAATATCCACGTAACTAATACTTATATTATCAATACCTGCTTAATTCTAACTGGCTATAAATATTGCATGTTAGTGAGGAGTACTGAAGCAAACTAATTGACGGACTACCTTGTTAAACTTGCATCTTTGAGTGGAAATATATAATGCTCCGAGAGTACACCCTGGGTATCACACGGTGCTTACATTCCCAAGAGACCACAAGTTAACCCATGAGCCGGTACCTGTTGTGAGCACTAAGTAAAACTGATAATGACATAATACATGCGGAATTTAACTGAGAAATTCCATAAGGTTTTAAGTAATAAAACTGATAGAATCTGTAAACCAAACTGATAATATTGATAAAACGTATGACAATGACCACTGAAATCTGAGAACTGGCTAACTATCTGAAATATCCGAAAATCTCTAAACTGACTGAATGGGAGTTGATGGGACATGCCCTAACTAACTTCGTCTAGCTATTGAATTGAAAGGATGAAAATAAAATAGTCTATCCTCGAAATAAGAGGACTTACCAATGCTACGGCTGATAGTCTGAAAAATCTATGCGCGATCCGGGAACTAGGCATCCGAACCTATGATATAATACATCATAGTGAAAGAAAAGAGTATGCAATCAGTACTTTAAATGTACTGGTATGCTAAATGAGGTAGACTGATATGCATGGTTTTATGAACATGAATAATAACTGTCTGAATATATATATATATATATATATATATATATATATATATATATATATATATATATAGTACTGAATAGAGTGCATAAAATATGTAGATACTGGGAATATGTGAAATCTGTAAATACTGAGGATGCATGAAATTTGTAAATACTGAGGATGCATGATCAAGCATATAACATATTATGAATAAAATCTGTAAATACTAAAATACTAAAATCTGATAACTGAATCACTGATATATGTATGCTATGGTCAAGCATCTGAAACTGAATTACTGGACCGATTACTGGACTGAGACAGTGGGAGGTATCGTCTAACCAACAAGCCTCAACCTGAGCTAATCGGGGTCCAACCTATAACCCTAGTTGGAAGGGTGTTAGTACCTTGCCACGGGTACTAATGCTCACCGTGTGGATCCACTATACTGATGTACTATCCCGAAGGACTAAGGGTGTCAAGCCTAAACTGACGGGTGACTCTTGTGAGGTAGTCAAGCCTAATCTGATGGGTGACTCCTCATATCCTACGCTGGCTACATAGTTCTGGAGTATA
Organism: Capsicum annuum; assembly: GCF_002878395.1. Classification (NCBI taxonomy): domain Eukaryota; kingdom Viridiplantae; phylum Streptophyta; class Magnoliopsida; order Solanales; family Solanaceae; genus Capsicum; species Capsicum annuum. Next base: position 157,631,928 of record NC_061111.1, on the reverse strand, counting down.
GAGACTGTTACTAATAACTCTACCTATCTGACGGGGAAGTCGCCATCCCTGCACTCGCTCGGTGCTAAATCCTACTCCCAACTGAACTGACTCAGAATGCTGAACTGTTCTAAGTTTAACTGATTCTGATGACTGACTGAACTGATAATACTCATAACATATTCTGAAACTATTCTAAAGATACTGAGACTAGGTAAACAACTAAGTTTTCTGGTATTCATAACCCCTAGGACTCAATAGCAATAATAGTAAGATAGTACTTAAGCTTGGCAGTGCCGACTTAATGGGGAAGCAACTAAAGCAAGTGCTTTAGGGGCCCCAAATCAAAGGCCCCCATATTTTCACGCTCATTAGTGCATAGAATATATTATATAACTAGCATTATTATTATTTTAAGAAAATAGATTTCTTGTCTTTTGAGAGTTTCATAGAGTTATTTAGAAATAAATAGATGCACCTTATATAAATATTATCTATCTCAATTTATGTGTCACTTTTTACTTTATGATGATTAATTTGATTAATTTTTAAAGTTAAATAGGATTGAATTAATTCAATATTTTAAAACTTAGGTGTTCAAAAACTATACAATAAGTCTTATACACTACATTTTCTCTCATGTCATGAGTATGACGAAAGAATAGATTCAAAATATTAATCAAAATTTATATAATTTGACTCTCAATAAGTAAAATGTGTTGCATAAATTAGGATAGCCTGATGGTCACTTAATTTTCATAATAAACACGCATATAAAAAATAATTAATTGCAATATCTATAGTAGAAAGACAAATAAAGTCTCTTCTAATATTCTTAGAGTTAAATTATTTCTAATAAATAGTGGATCAAGCCATTAATACAATTCAAAATAGACTTAAAAACTAGTCCATATGTATATAATTACTAGTTTCTCGATACGTGCATATCAAGTTATGTATTATACGATTTTGTAAGGTAATACAAAAATTAATAAAGCTTTAGATAAATAATTATATATAAAAGAAAAGAGTGTAAATTTCGTAAATGATCCACGTGGATAATTGTAAGTAGACTTTTTGTTGAGGTCAAATGATTTGATATCAAAGGAACCTATTACATTGCGATTTTGCCAAGAAAAAAATAAAATTATTATATCGCGCATATATATATATATATCTATATAGATAGATATTTTAGTCGGGTCCTCATCAACAAAGGAAATCCATGGTAAAAACAAAAGCTTAGTACATCATACTTGGGCCATACTCAATCTTAGAAGCTAGTTAATGAGGAGAGGATTATCCAAATACATATAAGAAGAACATTAATTCATACGCCAATCATTGTGGGACTTCAATCTACTCTAAGACCCTTTTCATGTTCGGGCCCAACTGGAGCGTGAGTGGGAATCAGACAGGAATAGGCCTAGACTGATATCAATTGTTGGTCTTAGTCAGCCCAAATGTACTCTTATATGGTGCGATATTGTCTGTTTTGCACTAAGCCAACACAGTTTTTCGACATCATTAAGAAATTCTATATCTTTCATGTAATGTATCAATACTTTCAACTACAAGTATGGGACTTTCATTTGCACACCCAACAAACATAATAATTTTTATTTCGTAGAAATTTTGTTTATTAGGCAGAAAAACTATCATTTCTAAAGGATATAATTTTTAATTTCTTGAATATATGTTTTAAACAACAAACCAATCTCATCTGTATAAAAGGAATAACTAATATGACATTCTTGATCCTGATCATAACATACATGCAAGACGCAATATTCATTATATGATCAGAATCAATAAACTTATACCATAGAAATGATTTCATTTATCACTGAAGATAAAGATACAATAAATAAATTATAATTAGACGATTACTAATCTGTTCCTACCTCTTCAAATAATAGCCCCGAGACAATGATATTTTTGTCAATGACACGTGAAAACTTTTTTTTAATAAAGTAGTACTATTTTAAAAAATATTAAAAAAACCTCAATTTTACCCCCCGGGGTCGAGTAATTCGATCCATTATTAGCCAACTTTGCAAAGGCTTATTCCATTTTAGGTCTCTTTTTGCATGCATTAGTGCTGAAGAAGTTTTTCTCAGATCCTTTATTTTTTCTGCTGTATCATTAAAGTTGTTGGATTTTCTTCTCTTATATTTAACAAAGTAATAACAAATTACAGTGAAAGCCTGTCAAAGTCATGGTCTTCAAATATCATATGGAAGTGACTGGTGACAAACCAGTGACCGTGGAAATTAAGTTTCATGTCTACAGTTGTTTGCATCATCATCTATATATGAGGTTGTTAGCTAAACCATTAACCACGGAAAATCGGATTGTATAACTAATTCAAGAAACCTTGCCCTTATTTCAAAAGATGTCGCGAGCTCCCGCGCCTTTTATATATGCAAGGTCCTTTCAAAGAAAATTTTCTTGCAACCTTTCTGTATAAACCAGTAGCTGATTCAAGGGCCACACCAATGTTTTTTTCATGCATTACATTCAAAGAAAAAGTCTTACATTCAGATCACCATCTAGTGTTACATACATGCTAGGCACGTACATTAAAGGAAAAATATATGTAGCATCATCTTGGTAACATAATCTCCTCCATGATCGACAACATCGCTGCCACTACCATCAATATTCTCTGCATTGAAACCATGCATCAGCGAGGGCTCTATTTATGAATCTGCCACCGACCTCATATTGTAGAACCCTTGTCCCATCTTCCAGTCTACAACAACTATAAAATCCTTAAAATCACACTGCAATAATATTGAACTGAAAATTATGAGTGACTGATCAACCCGCCGCGCCCTATAGGCAACATCGATGTTAGAAAGCAGTGGTGGAATTTGAAGATGAATTTTAATTTAACAGTTATATAAACCTTAACAAAAGCCAAGTCAGAGTGTGGTCTTTGAATCTAATTTCTGATGCTTTCCTTATCAGTATCCAAACCAGATTCAAAAGTTCCCCAAACATACACAAAACACTATGAATAAAGTCTATATATCCCGCACGTTAATTGTTTTATGGTGTCTAAACATGATTTGGCTCTTTGTAGCTATTCTCCACTGAATATACTTTCCTCTAACTAAATGATAACTGATGAGGCAACGATATCCCTATTCTATGGTAAGTTGTTCGGACTTTTAAACAATGTCTACGGGTGCGTGTTGGAACCTCCAAACTTAGGACTCGTTTGGTAGGCCGTATTAAATAAAATAATCCATGAATTAAAAGTTAATCCACCTATGTACAATGTTTGGTTGCCCAATTTAAATTTAATCCCACCTAATACATGGATAGCTAATACACCATAGAGTGTATTAGCTTATCCCTAAGAAACCATGGGATTACTTATCCATGGCTTAATAATACATCGATAAGAGAATTAAATGACTCAACTACCCCTCAATTCTTTTTATTAAATTTTTATTTAAGTTTCATTTTAAATTTAATCACTATAAATTTGGTTGTTATGTTACATTTTAATTTGCCAACTTTTTTTTACTTTGCGTATTTGGATCAAATGCTTAAATATCATTTACTCCCTTATGTTGGTTGATAGTTTCGAATGTGAACTACATTTATGCTATTTTGTAATTGTTCAATTTACAGACGGATTAATTTAAATAGAAGAAATTATTGTCAAATAAATATATAATTTGAAAATCTAAAATTATATTATCAACAATCCGTGATGTTCTTACATAGTGTGCTTTACATTTTTTTAAAATTATTTTTCTATAATATGACAATTATTTGTTTGTTTTAAATTTTTCTTGATTAAATAAACTTAATTTTTTTAAAAGAAATAAATGATCAACTAAGCGAGTGAGAATTATTATTTATATTTTAACTTTGTTAAGATTGTGCAAACGGTGAGAAGCTTGACTAGTTAAATAAAGTAGAAAATCTCATAAAAATTTAAGGGTATAATTGTAAAAAAGATTTTGTTGAGTTTTAAAATACATGATATATCTAGTTTTTAATACAATAAACCAAACACTTGATACAAAATAATCCCTGTATTGCTAATCCCTGCATTACTAATCCCTGTATTGCTAATCCCTGTATTGTTAATCCATGGATAACTTCTCTTTGTAGCAAACGACCCCTTAGTGTATTTTTGAAGAATCCAACACGGGTGGAAGAACATTTTTGGAGAGTCCGAGCAACTTAGATTCTATGTACCTATTTGAACTACAAAGTGAAGGTTCTATTCCTTCGTATAAAATACACATAGTAAATATTAGTCCAAGATTTAATGAAGTAAAAAATCGTACCAAATTTTGCTGAACAGTCTGAAACGATTGCAAGGCTTGGTGACTCTTCTTCAACAATGTCATAGCAGTAGTGTAGAGTAATCTCCCGAAAAATGGATGACATATTAGGATGTATACACATTAAAAGAAAATTAATCACCAGAAAAGATGGGACAAACTTGATTGAAGCAGTACAAAACACATTCTTAAACCTTTGCCCCTTGTTTCTCTATTTGATCAGCAAGAAATTTAGAGTTTCATTAGTTTAAATGGTCAACAATCCGTTGTTGGTCATAATATCTTTTGAGAATCTGCAGGATATGATAGATAATATCATCAAAATAGAGCATCATAAGATGCTAAATTATACATAAAGGACTCAAAAATCTACTCATAGATACATCTTAGCATCAAGTGGGAACAATAGTTTTCTCTTCCCAGATTTATTCTTTAATAACATCAATTTTCTATCAACTACTCCTTTGTGAACAACGATGCAACTTTCTTCTGTGCAAATTAAGGATGACCGGAACATCTTGTTTCTAGAAGTGTCAAGAGCAACTACGAACTCATTTAAACATGGGTTCTCGAAGAAACTACTTCGTACTTTAGAAAATGCAGATTCCTCATAATGTCTCTAGTACAACACATGTTATTCCCCTGATATAGACATTACAATCCGAAAAAAAAGCCTTATGTAAACTCATTTTATCCAAGTTTGATTTTTGAGGCCAATTTCATTCATAGAACATGTAGGAAGGAACTACCTATTCCATAAAGGAAAAAAGGGGCCAAGAAAGAAATATAAGAGCAAAATATAATTCTTCAGTTATTTTGCGATTTTTTCCCCAATCTCCTGCAACTCAAACATATTTTTGGCCTCCAAATCTCACTTGTTACATGTACCAAAATATGTTAACTTCTCAACTTCATATTTTGCAAAATCGTAGAATAACCAAATTACCTTTCATCGATAAGGTTCTCTTTCAATTAAAGGTCTCAACAATTCTCAATTTAGCCACTTTTTTGGCTTAATATTCTGTGACAAATACTCCCACACACGGGGAATTAGACATATAGAAACCGCAAGTTGTGATGGTACAATCATAGCTTCTTGGCTACAACTGACAACTTCAACAAGATCATTGCTAGCAATACTCTGTTCATTTTACAATTCACAAACATTAAATAGTTAAAGAGAGAGATTAATTTTATGATCCCTTCGGCAAAGCAAAAATAAGTCCAAAGTGTTCTCAGATTATTTTTAGAAAACAATGGTACTAAAATATTTCTTACATTAGCTTAGCTCTTAACATCATCATGTAGTCATCTAGTTTGACTTGAGTACCAAAATTTCATCAGGACTACCAAAATGATTTCCTCCAAAAGTTTTTTAATGTTAAGACCACTGGTTGCCACTTTTTCCTCTGAAGTGAAATTTCATTCAAGTTCAAGAAAATCTAATTAATATATTTTTTAATTAAAATTAGCTTAAAACAACCAATTGAAATTTATCATATGTCTTCCAGGAGTCAGCTATAATCTCAGACACATACGGACACGCTCATTACTGAAATACACGACAAAAATTACAGAAAAAAGAAATTAATTTTGATAAAAACCTATTACATATTCTCTCCCAAGAAAACATCATGAACTTACCCATGAAGTCGAGTGCCAGTTCTTCTCATCTTGCTCACCTCGAGGTCCATCAGCCTTGTTGCCCCTACTAAGAGCCCAATAGTAATTTGTTAAAGGACATGTAAAATCTTTAAAATTAGAACAAATTGCCTTGTCAAAAAGGGTAAGACTCAGTTAGTCAAATCCAGTATGAACATACGTAACTTGAAACTTGAAACTTGAAAGACAATTAAAATAATTGACACAACATGAATCTGTTACTATTTTTATTCACAGAGAATATCTCAATTCTTATGCATACCTAAAACAACTATGCAAGTTACACAAAATAGTTAATGAGTACATTAAAAAAAAGGGAGCCGAAGAACAGGAGCGACGGAGGACAACATCGACGGAGGACGAATGGGAGGAGTGAAAAACTCCTAGAATAATGTTCATCGCAAGCTTCTTGGATCTGTTAAACCTTTCAATAAACATATGGATGAAACCAAGATATTTGGCAACATGAGTAGACTCAATTAAGAACAGAATAAACAACCAATAGCAATCAGAGAACACCATACCTTGTAAAGCTACAAATGTAAAATATGATTAGTGAAATTGGAAGAGAATCGAGAAAATATCCAAAGCAATCGACATCATCATATTGAATCTTTCACGGCAAATTGACAAAAATATCACTGCTTAATAGTTCGAGTATGGAGTACATCTCTTCATATGGAAGCAAGCATGTCTGTTGGTAAACGATGTGTTTTCTCCGGTATTTAGGTCCTTGCAGGGATTTGTCTTTTTAGTTTTTTTGAAAAAAGAATTAAATAAAAATTTAGTGGATTTTAAATTAGGGGCATTTATGTAATTTCACTTTAAGTTTTTGGAGTTGGTGCTTTTAAGGTAGTATAGATATAGATATAGATTTTAACATCTAGTTAGTTGTACAAAATTGAGATAATTAAATGTAAAGAATTAATTGATAAAAAGGTATCTTAACCATAATCTTTCTTATAAAAATATTGTTGAAACTTTGATGAATAATTCAGTTATCAGATATCTTCGATGGTGGAAATTAACATATAGTCTAACGAGAATTGTCATTATATATATACGTACAAGATGGTTCGTACATCACCGTTACAAAACAAAATGAAAATAAATAAAATAAACATATATAAAATTTTATTAATTAATTTTAAGGGCCTCTTCTTAAAGTTGGCTTTAGGCCACAAATCCCATTGAGCTGCCCCTGAAGCTTGGAGGCCGTAACATGAAATCTTTTATCAAATATTCATTCTTGTAGGTATTTTATCAAACACTTGATATTCATAGTTTAAGCTAATCATGGGAATAATATGAAACTTGGAGTAATAGCATGATTTCAACATCAATAACACTTAATCATGATTTAAATCAGTGAATAACAACACTAGAACATGTGAGGTTTGATAAACAACAATAATTTCATATAAACATGGTATAGAATTTCAATTCATGGGAGTTCATGGTTAAGATCACAATTTAAAATTATAATAACATGTAAAGATCATAAATTTGTATTTAAAATTGGATACTTGGGCTCCGTGGTTGAAAGGAACCCATGGATGAACACTTAACATACCTGAGTAGTTGAATTCTTAGAGTTTCTTGGAAATTTTCTTGGGAGTTGATTTTGAATCTTGACGGGTAGGATTTTTTATTTGAAAGAGAATGCTCTTGATTTGAAAGGAATTGAATAAAATAATGACTAAGTAGGCTTTTAGGTCATTAATTTTGTGTTTTGGATTGATTAGGGTCATGGAAAAAGACCTAACTGCCCCTGAAATAATTAGAAATTTTCATCACTGGAATCCCATTTTTGGGCTTCACCATGACGTGGTGCCATCGTGGTAAGCCACTAGAATTTGAATGAAACTGTATTCCACGGACAAGTGCAAAAATACACTTTGACGCGACGCGGTGGAATCGCGTTGCGTCACTGAAAATTGACAAGTACAAACTGGAACTTTGGCGCGATACGATGCTAATCGTGGAGCCTCACTGGAAAGTGACAATTGCAAAATGACCCCTCATCGCGACGCGACGCTTATTACGGTGACACACTGAGAATGCCATTTTTGAGGTCACCGCGATGCGGTGCTGCTCGTATTGAGCTACTATTTTCACTAAAAGTACCATAACTTCTCACCCGAGTATCGAATTTGGATGAAATTTGTATCGTTGGAAAGCTAATTTAATTTGTCACAACTTGGTGGGTATTTATCTTGAAAATTCTGAGTAGAGCTAAAGATATGCTTGTTTGAAGTTGACTAAAGCAACATTCTTATCGAAATTTCAATCGGTAAGGATTATATTGATTTGTCTAATAGCTGGGAGTTATTTGAGACTTTAATATACATCAAACTAACTCATAAAACTATCAAAGAACCATATTGCACTATGCATGAGCTTGGAATATGACACTAACATTTATTTCAATTATCGGGGTATTACAATATCTCCCCATTGGGAATATTCATCCTCGAATGACACTGGTTAAGCTGAAAATACTGAGGAACTGAGATTACATTCTGAATATATGTGATGAAAATATGATTACATAACTGAGTCTGAAACATGATTCATGATTGAACTAGTTCTGTGAATGCATGACTGACATGAGAATAATATGCAGCTGAAACTGAGCATAGCGAAGAAAAATTCTAAGAAGATTGTTACCTTAAGCTGAGTCTGAGTTTGCAGAGAAAAGATAGGTACTTGATCCACATATCTGCTTCTGCTTCCCAAGTGGCTCCCTTAATGGACTGATTCCGCCAAAGAACTTTGACTAGGGGAACTTTTTTGTTTCTTAATCTACAAATTTGTCGATCAAGGATCTCAACTGGACTTTCTTCATAGGAAAGACTATTCTGAACATCTATTTTTTCTAAAGGAACGGCAACTGCTGGGCCTCCTGTACACTTTCTCAATAAGGAGATATGGACTACTAGGTGCACTGACGCTAAGTCTGCAGGCAACTCAAGCTCATAAGCCACCTTTTCAAAGTGGCTCAAAATTCTAAAAGGGCCAACATATCGGGGACTAAGTTTCCCCTTCTTACCAAACCTCTTCACTTCATTCACGGGAGAGATCTTCAGATATATGAAATCACCAATCTCAAACTCAAGATCTTTCCTCCTTATATCTACATATGATTTCTATCAGCTCTGGGATACCTTAAGCCTTTCCCTAATCAACTGAACTTTCTTTAAGGCATCAAACACCAAGTCAGGCCCTACTACTACGGTTTCTCCTACTTCAAACCAACCAATCAGAGATCTATATCTCTTTCCATATAGAGCCTCAAACGAAGCCATCTGAATACTGGAATGATAGTTGTTATTATACTTAAACTCAATCATAGGCAAGTGATCATCCCAACTGCCCTTAAAGTCGACTATACACACTCTCAACATATCCTCAAGGGTCTAAATAGTCCTTTATGCTTGACCATCTGTCTGAGGGTGGAAGGTTGTACTGAGGTGAACTTGGGTACCAAGACCCTTCTAAAAAACCTTTCCAAAAGTAAGAGGTAAACTGAGTATCTCTATCTGAGATGATATATAGCAGCGCCGTGCAACCAAACCAATTCTCTGAGATAGAGCTTGGCATAGTCCTCGGCGGAATAAGAAGTATGGACTAGTAAGAAATGAGTTGATCTAAAAATCAAATCAAGCTACTGACGAGTACGAGGCAAACCTATCACATAATCTATATTCACTTCCTCCCACTTCTAAGTGGGAATACTAAACTCTTGAATAGACCCACCAGGCTTCTGATGTTCAATCTTAACCTTCTGACATGTAGATCACTTAGCTACAAACTCTGCAGTATCTGTCTCTTCATCCCACTCCACCAATAGATTTTTCGTAGATTCTGGTACATCTTTATGGCTCTTGGATGAATAGATTAATGTGCACCATGCGCTTCTATAAGAATTTGCTATCTCAACTCATCAACACATGACACACACAATCTACCTTGGCAACGCAATACACCACCTCCCCTTGGGATAAAACCTCTACTTTCTGATCTCTGACGGACTCCTTTAGCTTCACTAGACTAGGATCCCTATCTTGCATTTCTTTCACTTCGGCAACCAAAGAAGATTCTTAACTATTCTAAACCTACACACTACCCTCATTTGAATCAACCAAACGAACACCTAATCTAGCGAGTTGATGAACTTCCTGCACTTACTTCTTGTTATCACCCTCGACATGAGAAACACTACCTATACACAATCTACTTAGGGCATCTACCACTACATTGGCCTTGCTCGGGTGATATAAAATACTCATATCATAATATTTCAAAAATTCTAACCATCTCCTCTGGCACAGATTCAAATCCTTCTACGAAAACACATACTGCAAGCTTTTGTAATATGTGAACACATTAACTTGCACCCCATACAAATAGTACCTCTAAATCTTTAAGGCAAAAATAACAGCAGCTAACTCAAGATCATGGGAAGGGTAATTTTTTTCATGGGGCTTAAGCTGTCTTGAGGCATAGGCCACAACTTTACCCCTTTGCATAAAAATACATCCCAACCCAACTCTAAAAGCATCACAGTACACAACAAACCCATTTGAACCATCTAGTAATGTCAAAACTGGGGCTATGGTGAGTGGAGTCTTCAACTCCTGAAAACTCTACTCACAAGAATCTGACCACTGAAACTTAACTTTCTTCTGGGTCAATCTGGACATAGGGGATGCAATAGATAAAAATCCCTCAACAAAACATTGGTAATAGCTAGCCAAACCCAAGAAACTCATGATATCTGATAGAGAGATGGGTTTGGTCCAGTTTCTCACCACCTCGGTCTTTTGAGGATCAACTCTAATTCCATTGCGAAAAATAATATAGCCAAGAAAAGCTATTAATCTTAGCCAATATTCGCACTTACTGAATTTAGCGAACAACTAATAGGCTCTAAGAGTCTGTAATATTATTCTGAGGTGGTCTGCATGATCATTTTCATTGCGAGAGTAGACAAGGATGTCATCAATAAAGACTATGATGAACATGTCCAAGTACTGCTTGAACACTCAGTTTATCAAGTCCATAAAGGTTGTTGGGGAATTCATGAGATCGAAGAACATAAATAGAAACTCAAAGTGACTATATCGAGTTCTGAAATCTATTTTCAAAATGTCACATTCCCTAACTCTGAGCTAATGATAGCGAGATCTGATGTCTATTTTAGAAAATAACTGGCACCCTAAAGTCGGTCGAATAAGTCATTAATTCTGGGAAGTGGATACTTATTTTTTATTGTAACTTTATTTGACTGATGGTAGTCAATACACATTTTGAGAGAACCATCTTTCTTAAGCACGAATAGGACTGGTGCGCTCCACAGGGAGATGCTGGGCCTAATGAATCCTTTATCTAAGAGATCTTTCAACTGTTCTTTCAATTCTTTAAGTTCGGCTAAAGTCATTCTGTATGGAAGAATAGAGATAGGCTGAGTATCTGTAAGAAGGTCTATTCTGAAGTCAATTTCCCTCTACTTGGATTTCGTCTTCCTCGCTCTAAGGTATGAAATAAGCTGACCCCTAAGAGTTGTAGTACTACATCTTTATTCAAGGATTGGTTCATTTGGAAACTAAAAATGAACTATTCTGTTTCTAGAATCGACTGAAGCATAGCATGAGTAGAGCCAATCCATGCCAAGAGTAACGTCAAAATCCATCATCTCTATCTCCATAAGATCCACTGAAGTGAATTTTTGAGATATTATGATCGGACAGTTCTTGTATACCTGCCTAGCTACAATAAAGATACCTACTAGGGTAGACACTGAAAAAAGATCTGCTAAGATTTTGGCACTAACTCTGAAGTTGAAGGCTATAACAGGGTTACCAAAGAAAGAGAAGCTCCGGGGTCTAATAAAGAATAAATATGTAAATGAAAGACTTGCAACATACCATTAACCACGTTAGGAGAATTTTCCTGATCCTATCGGGACTGAAGGGTATACAATTTGCTTGGACGCTGATCACTGGTAGCACTGAAAGTGGCACCCTGTTGAGTTGGGTGGTCGACTGGAACTGATGACTTATAGGACTAGCCCTGTTGGTGCAAATCCCTACCTTTCTGAGAAACTACCCAACACTCCTGAATCCGATGGCCTGGCTTGCCATACCCAAACCATACATCACTAGCAGCTCTACACTCACCCTTATGGTTTCTACCATATTTCTAGGAAAGAAGATTTGTACGAGCACTGTTAACACTACCCTGCTACTTAGAGCCTGACACTCTATCCTGATTATCATTTTTGAACTTTGGTATCGGGTCACTAGCTGAATATGGAGCTGGGACTAAAGATTTTAAATAGAACCAAGGATGGTTACCACCTTCTAACCTTGGCTGATTGAAACTAAAGCTACCCATCCTAGCCCTTTTGTTCTCCCTCTCTTTTTTTAGTCTTCTACTCCTTAATCTGTTGAGCATGGACCAACAACCTAGATAAGTCTATCTTCTTAATCAGTATTACAGTCCTACACTTCTTGACCATACTGTCAGATACACCAGACACATATTTGCTCATCTTAGACCTGCTATCAGCTACCACATGAGGAGTGTACCTAGCTAACTGAGTAAAATTAAGGTAATATTCCTTCACACTCATATTGCCCTGCCTCAAGTTAATAAACTCTAACACCTTAGCTTTCCTTATCTCCAACGAGAAAAATCTATCTAAGAAAGATGTAGAAAATTCTTCCTATTTTATAGGCCTTGCATTTACGCCTCTATTTACCTTCTACTGCTTAAACCATGTATGAGCCATATCTTGCAACTAATAGGCAGCTAACTCAACACTCTCACTAGCAATTGAACCTATAATATTTGTTACCTTCTTCACCATGTCTAAGAACTCCTGTGGATCTTCTTCAGATTTGGATCCCAAAAATAAAGGAAGATTCATTCGGGTGAAGTCCCGAATCCTAGCTACGGTAGTATTGGCCACTGGGTTGACTGAACAACGGCTGGCTTAGTATTCTGAGCCGCTACAGAATGGGATAGAGTAGTGAATGTAGCCCTGAACTCTACACGAGTAACATGCTCATTCAGGGGATCTTCCTGAATGGGTGGAAGTGCTCGCTGGTTTATATTTCTTCTTTTGTTAGTCTTTTTGAGAGGCATGTTCTATAAATGAAAGAAAGAATAGATTAGACAAAGAGTTTAACATGAGCTTATGCTCAGTCGCACAACATGAATACTGAAAGAAGGGAAAATTTTCCTAAAATGCCTCATATCCTCTTGCCTATAAGTGTGGTGCACTTCACACCCATGCACAAGACTCTACTTTACATAACTTTCACACTTCCTAGGATAATTTAAAACTTTAGGCTCTGATGTCAAATTTGTAACTTCCCAAGGGTATACCTTAGGCGCCACACGATTCTTATAGTCCCGAGGGACCATAAGCTAACCTATGAGGTAGTACTTACTGTGAGCACTTGGTAAAATTGATAATGACATAACATATGCAAAATTTAACTAAAGAATTCCATAAGGTTTTAAGCAATAAAATTGATACAATCTGTAAATAAAATTGATAATACTGATAAAATGTTTGACAATGAAAACTAAAATCTGATAACTAACTAACTGTCTGAAATATTTAAAAGCCTCTAAACTGATTGAATGGGAGTTGATGGGATAGGCCCAACTAACTTCGTCTAGTTACTGAACTGAAAACATAAAAATAAAATAATCTATCCTCAAAATATGAGGACTCACCACTGCTACGACTGATAATATAGAAAATCTATGCTCTATCTGAGAACTGGGCCTATAAACCTATGATATAATACATCATAGCACAAGAAAAGGGTATGCGATTAGTACTTTGGATGTACTGGTTTGCTAATTAAGGTAGGCTGATATGCATGTTTTTCATGAACATGAATAATAACTATCTATCTATCTATCTATATATATATATAATATGAAGTACTGAATAGAGTGCATGAAATCTGTAGATACTGAGGATACGTGGAATTTGTAAATACTAAGGATACATAAAATCTGTAAATACCTAGGATGCATGAAATCTATAAATACTGAGGATGCATGAAATCTGTAAATACTGAGGATGCATGACCAAACATATAACATATTCTAATTAAAATTTATAAATACTAAAATGCTGAAATTTGATAACTGAATCACTGATATATGTATGCTATGGTCAAGCATCTAAAACTGAATTACTAAATTGATTACTGGACTGAGATTGCGGGAGGTATTATCTAACTGACATGCCCCAATCTGAGCTAATCGGGGTCCAACCTATAACCTAGTTCGAAGGGTGTTAGTACTATGCCACTAGTACTAATACTGGCTGTGCGGATCCACTATACTGATATACTGTCTTGAAGGACTAAGGGTGTCAAGCCTAAACTGATGGGTGATCCCTGCGAGGTAGTCAAGCCTAATCTAATGGGTGACTCCTCATATCCTACGCTAGCTATGTAGTTCTAGAGTATAGGGACTGCTACTAACGACTCTGCCTATCTGACGGGGAAGCCGCCATCCTTGCACTCACTCGGTGCTAAATCCTACTCCCAACTGAACTGACTCAGAATGCTGAACTATTCTAAGTTTAACTGATTCTGATGAATGACTGAACTTATCATGAAATGTTTACTCTCTTTTATCTAAGCAATTGCTCATCACTATATCATTTCAAAAGAAGAGTTTACTAAAGGGTTAAAATATGAGGACCTGAAGCGTGAATGAATACTATGATGAACTCGACACTTAACTGAGGCCCGACAAATAGAATATCAATACCATGGATTTATTAAGAGATCAAACTGAGGAATATATACGACATAATCTAAATTTTAGCCAGCCGTTAGGAGTGTAGCATGAGTCATGGGAACTGAGCATACTGTAATGAATGAGTACATGAGTCATGAATTACATGACCTGTGTCTGGAGTTTCTGTATTCATGGAACATGATTCATAACAATGAGTGAACTAGAACTCCTTATACTAGGAATAGTAACCGTACATGATTTTCGATAATGTGCACGAATATGAGCTATGATCATAGAGCTGACATGTACGACATGAATAGATAAGGTACCATGATAACTGATGGGTTTTGAGAGTCTGAAGTACGATTTTGAGATGATATGGGATTTCATTCGCATTATGGGAATAGACAAGAGTGTCATTTATAAAGACTATGATGAACATGTCCAAGTATTGCTTGAACACGCGGTTCATCAAGTCCATGAAGGCTGCTGGAGCATTGGTAAGACCAAATAACATGACTAGGAATTCAAAGTTACCATACCGAGTTTTGAAAGCTGTTTTCAGAATGTCACATTCTCCGAATCTGTGCTGGTGATAGCCTGATCTGAGGTCTATCTTAGAGAAGTAACTGGCACTGTGAAGTTAGTTAAACAAGTCATTAATTTTGGGAAGTGGATAATTGTTCTTGACCGTGACTTTATTTAGCGGACGGTAGTCTATACACATTCTAAGAGAACCGTCTTTCTTACGCACAAATAAAACAAGTGCACCTCAAGGGGATATGCTGGGTCTGATAAATCCCTTATATAGGAGATCCTTCAACTATTTTTTTAACTCTTTGAGTTCTACTGGGGTCATTCTGTATGGAGGAATAGAGATAGGCTAAGTATCAGGAAGAAAGTCTATTTCGAAGTCAATTTCCCGCTCGGGAGAGAATCCAGGAAGATCTTCAGGAAACACATCTTGGAATTCATATGATACTGATATTAACTCAAGATTAGAGATTTCTAAACTAGAGTCTTGAACTCGAAAGAGATGATAGACATATCCCTTAGATATCATTTTTCTCGCCCTAAGGTAAGAAATAAGCTGATCCCTAAGTGCTGAGGTACTACTCCTCCACTCAAGGATAGGTTTATTCAGAAACTAAAAATGGACAACTCTGTTTCTACAGTAAAATGAAGCCTAGCATGAATAAAGCCAATCCATGTCGAGAATGACATCAAAATTTGTCATCTCTAATTCTACTAAGTCTGCTGAAGTGACTTTTTGAGATACCATAATCGAATAGTTTTTGTGTACTCTTTGGGCTATGATAGATTTACCCACTGGGGTAGAGCTGAGAAGGGCTCTGCTAGGATTTTGGGACTGACTCCAAAGTCAACAGCTATATAAGGATTTGCAAAGGACAAAGAAACTCCTAGATCTAGCAAAGCATAAACGTGTAAATAATAAACTTGTGACGTACCAGTGTCCACATCAGGAGAACTTTCCTGATCCTATCAGGACTGACGTGCATAAAGCCTATTTGGGTGCTGCCCACTAGTGGTACTGAAAATGGAGCCCTGTTGATTCGAGCGATCGGATTGAGCTGACTGACAGATATGCTGACTCCCCGAACCTAACTGAGGACAATCTATGATTCTATGGCCTGGCTTGCCACATCCAAAATACAACACACTGCCAGCCCTACACACGCCCTGATGGTTTCTGCCATATTTCTGGTAAGGGGATTTGTTCGGCCACTCTTTGGCCTTGATGTTCTGGACCTCTTATTCTTTCTCTCTCTTTTTCTACATCTCTTCTCCTCATATTGTGAATCTTGAGTCATAAGCCTAGATAGGATTGTAGCCAAATAGTTGTTATGGGCTACTAATGAATAAGATAAGGAAGTAAAAATAGTTGTGAGTTCAGAGAGAGACACATACTCATTCAGGAGATCTGCCGAACGGGTGGAGGCGCTGGCTGGTTTCCAGTTCTTCTTCCGTTAGTCTTTTTGGGAGGCATATTCTGTAGTTGAAAGTAAGAAAAGATTAGACTGAGAGTGTAACTTGAGCTTATGCTCACTCGCACGATATAAATACTGAAAGAAGGGAAACTTTTCCTATAATACCTCATAGCCTCTTGTTCATAAGTGTGGCGCGCTACACACCCATGCACAAGACTTTACTAGATTTGGCTTTCAGACTTCCTAGGACTCTGTTGAACCTTAGGCTCTGATACCAAGTTTGTAATGCCCTGAGTCTACACCCTGGGCACCACACGGTGCTTACGACCCCAAAAGACCACAAGCTAACCTATGACTGATATCTACTATGAGCACTGAGTGATAATACTGCAATAAATATGAAAAAATAGGTTGAAATGCCATGAGGTTCAAAACTTAAAATACTGATAAAGTATACCAACTATAAATAATAATTTGCACAACTGAATACCATCTGAAAGTCTAGTCTAAAAATACTCTAACTGAACTGTCTGAATGTGGAGTTGATGGGACAAGTCCCCAACTAACTCCAACTACTAAAATAAACTAAATACTGAAAAATAAAATAACAACTCTATCCTTGAACTATGAGGGCTCACTACTAAGTCTGTTGCTGATAGATTGGGCTTCTAAGTACGGTCAGTAACCTATGCATCTGAACCTATTATATAATACATCATAGTGTAAAAGAAAGGTATGCATCAGTACTTTGAATGTACTAGTATGCTAAGTGAGGTAGTCTGACATGCATGGGTTCATATGCATGAACAATAACTGACTGAGTAACATGAATACAACTGTCTGAGAATACATGTATATATGCCACTACTGTAAATACTGAATGTGCAATGATGTGTACATAACTATGCATGTTGTAACTGAGATTCATGTTAACACTAGGACCTGAATTCTTATAACTGAATGACTGATATCTGAGTTTATTGATACTAAATTAATGTATACTGAGTGACTATTTCTGAAAGTCTTGATTCTATAGAACTGAACTGACTTCTATAATGAGCTGGGTGATTGTGTCTGACAGTACTAATTTTGAAATTGAACTGAGGTTTTATACTGAGTCTGAAACTGAAACTATGGGAGTTTTCATCTAACCAATATACCTCGAGTATGACTGAGTTGGGTTCCAACCTGTGACCCTAGTTGGACGGGTGTTAGCACCTTTCCAAGGGATACTTACAATGGTTATGAGTTAACCCTCTCTGAAAAGAAGCTCTTTTGTCAACCCTCGCTGGCAAGAAAACTCATACGAGATGTATTAACCCTAGACTAGTAGGAAGACATCTCAACCTACACTGGCTACGTAGTTCTATAATGCAGGGATTACTATTAAGGGTCAAACCCTTTACTGATAGGAATGACCCCATCCCTGGGGTCACTCGGTCCTGATTCTTACTCCCAACTGAATAGACAATGAACTAATTTCTAGTCTGTACTAGGCTTGACTGAACTATTACTGATCGTGCTGTCTATCTAAACTAGGCTGAGTTCACTGAGTTCTATTAACTGACTGAGTACATTGAGTTCTATTAACTGACTGAATACGCTGAGTTCTATAACTGTATGAGTACTACTAGACGTGACATCACTAACACTATTCTGAAACTACTGTAAATCTGGGTAAACAACTAGATTTTTGGGTATTAAATACCCCTAGGACTCGATAGCATAGATTTTAAAACATAGCATAAACTTGAAAAGCATAAAAATGTTCACTTGCTCACAACTTGTTCGTAGAGGCATTTTATCAAACACTTGTAAGATATAATATTGCACATATGC
Source organism: Capsicum annuum (assembly GCF_002878395.1). NCBI lineage: Eukaryota > Viridiplantae > Streptophyta > Magnoliopsida > Solanales > Solanaceae > Capsicum > Capsicum annuum. The sequence goes on along the minus strand of NC_061111.1, from coordinate 157,613,411 downwards.
TAGTATGTCATGATTTTTACATTTAATTCACATGAGCAATTTATCAAGCACTTGGGGAACATAATCTATGCATATGATACTAAATAACATGTAGGCATCATAATTTCAAATCCCAATTCGAAAATCAAGGACTTTTAACATGAATTCACATGATACTACACACATGATAAATAATTTCACATGAAACTTGAAATAAACCATGGATTAGAACACACTTAACATCATAATCATGAATACACTCAAATCCCATATGGATTTCATTAAATCAATTAATTTGTAGTTTAAAAGAGTTTCTTGAACTCTAAGGGGGGAAGAAAACCCTTGGATGAATACTTCACATACCTTGATTCTTGAATTCGTAGAGACCAATGGTTTGTTCTTGAAGATTTGCTTTTGAAATTAAAATTCCTAGGGTTTGTTCTTGAGTAAATTTGAGAGAATTTGAAATAAAGTGAGCAATTTAGCCTATAGGATCATTTGATTTCATGTTTTGGGGCTGAAAATAGGTGGGATAATGACCCAAATACCCTTCTGGATGTGAGCTTTTAATAACTAAAAATGTATCCAGTGATGCATAGACCGACACGCTGCGTCGATGGCATCAATTCTATGACCAACACACCGTGTCGAGTTCACGTTGGTTCATTGGAATTGCACTGAAAGCTGAGGAAATTATCTGTTGATGCATCAAGATCATGTCGATCCACTATTTTGGTCACCTAAACATGTTTCAAACGAGGTCCAAAAAATCCAAAACTTACCCGAAGTGGCCTATTGACATTCCTGATCATGAATCATCCTAAAAATCGATATTTTAATATCATAAGGGTCGTGAAGTAGGATCGCCAATGTACGAAGGCTAAAATACTTCTAAGTGTACACACTTAGCTGAAATTTCTAAGTCTGGGACCTCTTTTCAAGCTTTAACGGACTGAGTTAATCTTAGAATTTTGCGGGGTCTTACACTTTTCAAAATAAGGTATTTGAAATAATAAATCTCTCAACCAATTCGCTTTCTCACTAGCTGAAGCTAAAGCTAAAGAAATTAGTTCAACCTCCATGATTGAGTTAGCAATAATAGTATGCTTTTTATATTTTCAACCAATAGCACCATCACTCAAAGTAAACACATAACCACTAGTAAATAAATAATCATCTGATAAAGTATTTTAATCCAAATCACAAAATCCTTCAAGTACAACAATTATAAGAATTTTGTTCCAATTAAATATCTTATATCTCTTGTTATCACATGCCAATGTTCATTACCTGACTTACTGGTAAACCTGCTAAGTACTCCTACTGCATATGCAATATCAGGTCTAGTGCAACCAGTCACATATCTCAAACTTTCAATTATGCGAGCATATTCCTTTTAATTTATAACATCATTTACTTTCCACAGGAAACAAGTGAACACTAGAATCAAAAAGAGTTACAACATGTTTGTAATCAAGGAAACTATACTTTTTCAAAATTTTCTCGACATAATGTGACTGATCAAGAAAAATTTCATCGCATATTCTACCAAGTTTTATTCCTAGAATAAAATTTATCTCACGAAGATCTTTTATATCAAAGTGGCTTCTAAGAATATTTTTAGTTTCTCCAATAACATTCATGTTAGAGCCAAAGATCAATAAATCATCAATATATTGACAAATAATAATATGCGAATTCTCTCAAGACTTATGATATATGCACTTATCACACTCATTTATTTTAAAGTCATTATCAATCATGCATGAATCAAACTTTTCATGCCATTATTTTGATGCCTATTTCAAGCCATATAGGCATTTAGTAAGTTTGCCCACTTTACTTTATTGGTTAGATTCAACAAAATGCTCGAATTGTTTCACATAAATCTCCTCATTTACATCTCTATTTCAATAAGTTAATTTTATATCCATTTGATGTATTTGTAATATAAGATTACAACAATAGCAATTAAAAGTTTAATAGATGTAATTCTAGTTATCGGGAAAAAATAAAAAAATTCTAGACTTTTTAGATGCTTAAAATCTTTAGCCACTAGCCTAGCCTTGTATTTATCATTATTTACAACCTCTTTCCAAGAAAATAACATCACGAGAAGATAAAGTTTCTTTTAAAGTTAGAGGGTCATCTCCAACATTAAAAACATAATAATCAGGAATAAATTTTTTCTCTGCTCTAGCTTTTTTACTTCTTCTTAACTCAAAATTATCATTTTCTTTATTTTTCAAAAAAGAAGTAGAATAACTAGGTAGTAACAAAATATTTTCTTCAGTCCTTTGATCCCTACTATTTTTAGAATCAAAAGAAAATTTATTTTCATGAAAATTAGCATCACTTGATTTTATTATAATACTATCTTTAAAATTTAAAAAATCTATAGGTTGTATTGTTTGAAACATAACCAAGAAAAGTACAAGTAGTAACTTTTTTATTTAACTTAGAGATTTTAGAATTCATTAACTTGACATAAGCTAAGCAACTCCAAAATCTTAGATATTCCAAATTTGGCTTATGGCCTTTCCACAATTTAAAAGATGTTAATTTGATCTTTTCATGATGCACGCGATTCAACATATAATAAGCAATCAAAGGTGCTCCACCCCAAAAAAAATTAAAGGTGCACTAGACTCAATTAACATGACATTAATTAACTCAATCAAAGTTATATTTTTTTGTTTCCACTACACCATTAGATGCAAACGAATAAGGAGGAGTAGTTTCATGAATTATACCCAATGATCTAAAAAAAAAATTGAACTAATTTGACTCATATTCACGACCTCCGTCACTTCTAATTCTTTTTATTTTTTTTGTTAAACTAATTTTCAATTTCATAGAGAAAAGTTCAAAATTTCTCAAAAACATCACTTTTATTTTTCATCGAGTAAACATATGTAAACTTAGAAAAATTATCAATTAAAGTGATAAAATATCTATTTCCACCACGATTTAAAATTCCTCCAAGTTCATAAATACCAGTATGAACTAGTTCTAATAAATTAATTTTTCTTTCTACTTGAAAATAATGCCTTTTTGTGATTTTAACTTTACTACAAGCCTCACATTTTTCAAAATTCTTTTTGATTATTGAAAGTACTCCTAAACTACTCATGATTTCCACATAACGATCATTTATATGACATAAACGAGCATTTCAAAAATTAGTAGAAGATAACATATAAACATAAGTAGAAGTTTTACTCATTTCAACATTCAACTTGAACATACCATCACAAACATATCCCTTTTCTACAAAAATATTATTATTCACAATTACATATTACTTAGATTCAATAATCAATTTGAAGCTTGCTCTATTAAGAAGAAAAGTAGACATCAAATATTTTATCATAGAAGGAGTATAGAGTACATCTTTTAAAATTAATAGTCTTCCAGAAGTAAAACTCAGCTTGACATCTCCCTTTTCAAGCACTTGAGTTGCGTGAGAATATACAAGTATGATGGTTTTGGGCTCCTCAAAATGAGTATAAATTTTTAACTAATCTTTGTCATAACAGACATAGTGGTTTGCTTCAGACATGTCTGTTTTGCTTCAAACTCAGTCCACCATCCATAGATATTCTCCATCATGTTATGTCTGTTATCGCTGACATAAATAGTTCTTAGTAACGTTTGCCTGAGGTATAGACCCATATTTTCAAATTTCACAAAATTGAGCAATATGCAGTAACAAACCGAGACTACCCCCTAGTCGTTACACGGTGCTTACAATCCCAAGGGACCACAAGCTAACCCATGAGCTGGTACCCATTGTGAGCACTGGATAATATAATCATAAATGTGAAAGAATAACTGAAATACCATAAGGTTTTAATATCTGAATTCAAAACTGAAATATAAATCTAGGATATACAACTGTCTGAATCTGAGAAAATACTGATAAACTGAATAACTAACTGAGTATAGTATCTGAAAAACCTCTAAGACTGATTGACTGAGAGTTGATGGGATAGGCCCCCAACTAACTCTACTAACTCCGAAATAAAGACATGAAATAATAAGATCTGTCCTCGAATAATGAGTACTCACCACTGCTACTGTACTTATGACAATCTGAGAATCTAGGTGCTATCCGAGAACTGAGCATCAACACCTATGATATGATACATCATAGTGCAAAATAAAAGTATGTGATCAGCACTTTGAATGTACTAGTATGCTAAATGAGGTAGGCTAACATGTAAGGTTTCATGATGAGAAGTAATGATATATCTGAGTATACATGTAAGGCATGGAATACTGAATAGAGAACATGAAATTTGTAGATACTGAACATGTATGAATGTCTGTAAAATACTAAAAATGCATGAAAATCTGTAGACACTGAAGATGCATGACCAGACATATAACATGGATTGAGTAAAATCTGTATTTTGAAGTACTGAAAAATATACTGATATCTGTATGCCTTGATCACACAACACTTAGACTGAACAACTAGACTGGGAGTGTAACTGAAATTATATTTGAGACTATGGGAGGTATCATTTAACCGGCATTCCCTAATCTGAGATAATTGGGGTTCAACCTGTAACCCCAGTTGGAAGGGTGCTAATACCATGCCATGAGTACTAACACTGGCTGTGTGGATCCACTATACTAATATAATGTCCAAAGGACTAAGGGTGTCAAGCCTGAACTGACAGGTGACCCCTGCGAGATAGTCAAACCTAATCTGAAGGGTTACTACTCACATCCTATGCTTGCTACATAGTTATGGAGTATAGGGATTGCTACTAACGACTTTGCCTATCAGATGGGGAAGCCGCCATTCCTATACTCGCTCGGTGCTAAATCCTACTCCCAACTGAATGACACTGAGATACTAGACTGTTCTGAGTTTAATGACTGATATCTAACTATTCTGATAATGCTTATAGTATAATCTAAAAACTATTCTGTAATGTACTAAGAATAGACTAAATAAACAACTATGGTTTTCGGGTATTCAATACCCCCAGGACTCAAAATAACAATACTGAAAAGACACTAAAGCTTGAAGGCCAAAACATGGAGGCTCTTAATAAATAAATCACTCTTGTAGGCATTTTATCAAACACTTGTAGCTCATGGTTTTAAAACAATCATAGGAATGTCATGGAACTTGTAGAAATAGCATAAATTCATCATAATAGCATTAAATCATGGTTTAATTCAATAAATTATAGTATTAAAACATGGAAGATTGAATAATAACAATAATTTCATGGTAACATGGTATAAAATCAATAGTACATGGAGATTCATGGATGAAATCATAATTTAAAACATGAATCTTGAAAAGATTATAACTTGATAATTAAAATGGGTTACTTGGGCTCCATGGATGAAAGGAATCCATGGATTAATATCTAACATACCTGGGTTAATGAATTTGAAAAGATTGATGGAGAGTTCTTGAGAAATTGCCTTGAATTTGAGAGCTAGTGTTTCTTGTTCTTGAAAGAGCGGATTTTTAATTTGAGAGAAAGTGAGTAATGATGATTATTTAGGTCAATTAGGGGTTAAATTTTGTGTTTAGGATGATTTTAGGGCTTAGGAAAAAGACCCAAATACCCTTAAACATATTTAAAAATGGAAGCTGAAAACTGAAAAACCCAATTTTTGGCCTTGGATCAACGCGCCACTGTCGCTTCAAGCCACTAGAAAAGGGTCAAATGGGACTTAGACAAACACCGCGATGTGGTGCCATCGCGGTAAAGCTTTGGATGCCATTTTGGTCAGCTCCGCAACACGCTGTGATCGCGTACCACTACTGAAAATTGACAAATGGGAAAATGGCATACTCCGCGATGCGCCATGATCGTGGAGTCACACTGAAAATTGGCAATTATCATTTGGGCTACCTACGCGATTCGCTAAGGGTTAAAATGACAGGGTTTTACGACTGAAACTTTAAATTTCCATAACTTCTTACCTGATTATTGGATTTGGGCGAATTTTACATCGTTGGAAAGATAATTCAATTTCCTAAGCAATGGTAGGTTCTAAAATAAAGAATAATTAGTGTTCAAAAAATTTTATATATGAATACTCATGTATAATGACTTATAGTACGCTAGGAAAATGTACGGTGTTATAATATCTCCCCCTTGGGATCATTCGTCCCCGAATAAAACTGATTAAGCTGAGGAAACTGATGGACTAAGATTACACACTGAATATACATGTCTGAACTGATTCATGAATGCACGACTGACATGAACATGATGTGCAGCTGAAATTGAGCATGATAGAGAAAAAGCTTAAGAAGATTGGTATTTTATGATGAATCTGGATTCGCAGAGAAAAATAAGGGTGCTTGATCTGCATATCTGCCTCTGCTTCCCAAGTGGCTCCCTCAATAGACAGATTCTACCAAAGAACTCCACATATCGGGAACTGAGTTTCCCTTTTTGCCGAATCTCTTCACTCTCTTCATGAGAGAGATTTTCAAATACATGAAGTCACCGACCTCAAACTCGAGATCCTTTCGCCTCACATCAGTAATGATTTCTGTCGACTCAAGGTAGCCCTAGCCTTCCTTTGATCAACTGAACCTTTTCTAACGCATTAAATACTAAGTCAGGCCCTACTACTGCAGCCTCACCTACTTCAAACCAACCAATTGGACATCTACATCTTCTACCATAGAGAGCCTCAAATGGAGTTATATGATTACTGGAATGATAGCTGTTATTGTATGCAAATTCAATCAAAGGCAAATGGTCATCCCAACTGCCCTTAAAATCAACAACGCACGCTCTCAACATATCCTCAAAAGTCTGAATGGGTATTTCTGCTTGGCCGTCTTTCTGAGGGTGGAAGGTTGTACTGATCTGGACTTGGGTACCAAGACCCTTTTAGAATGCTTTCCAGAAGTGAGAGGTAAACTGGGTACCTTTATCTGAGGTGATATATAAGGGAACATCATGCAACCTAACCAACTCTCTGAGATAGACATTGGCATAGTCCTCGGCTGAATAAGAGGTATGGACTGGTAAGAAATAAGCTGATTTGGTCATTCTGTCTACGATAACGTAAATTGAATCATGCTGATGACGGGTATGAGGCAAATCTGTTATAAAATCCATGTTCACTTCTTTCCATTTCCACATGGGAATACTAAACTCCTGCATGGACCTACTAGGGCTTCTAGTGCTCGACCTTAACTTGATGACATGTAGAGCACTTAACTACAAACTCTACAATATCTCTCATCATCCCACTGTACCAACAGACCTCCCGTAAATTATGGTACATCTTAGTGGCCCCTGGATGAATAGAGTAACGCGCACCATGAGCTTCTATAAGAATCCGTTGCCTCAAATCATCTACACCAGGTACACACAATCTACCCTGACAATACAAAACACCATCTCCCCTTTGGGAGAAAACCTCCACCTTTTGATCTCTAACTGATTCTTTCAACTTAACAAGACTGGGATCTCTATCCTGCTTTTCTTTCACCTCGGAAACTAGAGTTGACTCTGAGCTACTCTGAACCCATATACTACCTTCTGCTAAATCGAGTAAATGGACACCTAGTCGGGCAAGATGATGAACTTCCTGAGCTAACTTCTTCTTACCATTCTCAATATGAGCTACACTACCCATAGACATTCCACTAAGAGCATCAGCCACTATATTGGCCTTGCCTAGATGATACAGAACACTCATGTCATAATCCTTTAATAACTCTAACCACCTTCTCTGATGCAAATTCAAATCTTTCCGAGAGAACACATACTGGAGGCTTTTGTGATCTGTGAACACATCTATATGCACCCCATATAAGTAATGCCTCCAAAATTTTAAGGTAAACACTACATCTTCTAGCTAAAGATCATGAGTCAGATAATTCTTCTCGTGAGGATTAAGTTGTATGGAGGCGTAGGCTATGACCTTACCTCTCTACATGAGGACACAACCCAAACCTACTCTGGATGCATTACAGTACACAACAAAACCATCTAAACCATATGGCAAGGTAAGAACTAAGGATGAAGTGAGTCGAGTCTTCGACTCCTGAAAACTTTTCTCGCATCAATCTGACCACTAAAACTTAACTTTCTTCTGAGTCAATCTGGACATAGGGAATGCAATAGAAGAAAACCCTTCAAAAAACCAACGGTAATAGCCAGTTAAACCTAAGAAACTCCTAATATCTGATGGAGAGATGGGTCTAGGCTAGTTTCTCACCGCTTCAAGCTTTTGAGAATCAACCCTAATGCCATCACTAGAAATAATATGACCAAATAATGCTAATGATTTTAGCCAGAATTCACACTTACTAAATTTAGTGAATAACTGATAGGCTCTAAGAGTCTGTAACACTATTCTAAGTTGGTCTGCAGGATCGTGTTCACTACGAGAATAGACAAGAATGTCATCAATGAAGACTATGATGAACATGTCCAAGTACTTCTTGAACACTCGGTTCATCAAGTCCATGAAGCCTGCTGGGGAATTTGTAAGACTAAAGGACATGACTATAAATTCGAAGTGACTATACCGAGTTTGAAAAACTATTTTTGGAATGTCACATTCTTTGACTCTAAGATGATGATAGCCTGATCTGAGGTCTATCTTGGAAAAGTAACTGGCACCCTGAAGTTGGTCAAACAAGTCATCGATTCTAGGAAGTGGATATTTATTCTTGACTGTGACCTTATTCAATTGACGATAGTTAATACATATTTTAAGAGAATCGTCTTTCTTACATACGAATAGAACAAGTGCACCTCACGAGGAGATATTAGGCCTGATGAATCCCTTATCTAAAAGGTTCTTTAACTGATATTTCAGTTCTTTGAGTTCAGCTGGAGCCATTTTGTATGGCGGGATAGATATAGGCTGAGTATCTGGGAGAAGGTCTATTCCAAAGTTGATTTCCCTTTTGGGAGAAACTCCGGGAAAATCTTCAGGAAAAATATCTAAGAATTCATTTACTAATAGTACTGACTCAAGAGTAAAAGTTTCTAAGTTAGAGTCTTTGACTCGCACAAGATGATAGACACACCCCTTGGATATTACCTTTCTGGCTCTAAGGTATGAAATCAACTGACCCCTAAGAGCTGTAGTACTACCCCTCCATTCAAGGATTGGTTCCTTTGGAAACTAAAAATGAACTATTTTGTTTCTACAATCAACTGAGGCATAGCATGAGTGGAGCCAATCCATACCGAGAATGACGTTAAAATCCGTCATCTCTAACTCCACGAATCAACTGAGGTAAATTTTTGAGCTATTGTTATCGAACAATTCCTTTATACCTGTTTGGCTATAATGGAAACACCTACTGGGGTAGACACTAAAAAGAGCTCTGCTAGAGTTTCAGGACTGACTTTGAAATTGACAGCTATATATGGAGTTACAAAAGAAAGAAAAGCTCCAGGGTCTAGTAAAGCCTAAACAAGTAAGTGAAAGACCTGCAACGTACCAGTAACTACGTCAGGAGAATTTTCTTGATCTTGGCAGGACTGAAGAGCATATAATCTATTCAGACACTAACCAATGGTAGCACTGGAAGCGACACCTTACTGAGTTAGGCGGCCGAATGGAATGGATGACTAATGAGACTGACCCTATTGGCGCACATCCCTACTTTTCTGAGCAACTACCCGACACTCCCAAATTCGGTGGCCTGGATTACCACACCCGAAGCATATATCACTACCTGCTCTACACTCACCCTGATGGTGTCTTCCACATTTCTGGCATAAAGGATTGGTACGAGCACTACTAACATTGATCTGGGACTTAGAGCCTGGTGCCCTGTCCCTATTGTCCTTTTTGAATTTGGGTACTGGGGCACTGGCTGAAGAAGGTACTGGGGCTGAAGACCTTTGATAAAACTAAGAACGGTTACCACCTTCTGACTTTGGCTGACTGAAGTTAAAGTTACTAGTTTTATCTCTCTTGTTTCCTCTCTCCCTCTCCTTAATCTTCTGCTTCTCTATCTGTTGAGCATGTACCATCAACCTAGACAAGTCCATCTCACTAATTAGTATTGCGGTCCTATACTCCTTGACTACACTATCAGATTTGCCAGACATAAACTTACTCATCTTGGACCTGCTATCTGCCACCACATGAGAAGCATACCTAGCTAACTTAGTGAACTTGAGAGAATACTCTCTTACACTCATGCTGCCTTGCCTCAAGTTAATAAATTCTAGCACCTTGGCCTCCCTCAACTCTAATGGAAAGAATCTATCTAGAAAAGCTGTGGCAAACTCTTCCTATTCTATAGGCCCTGCATCAATACCTCTATCAACTTTCCACTGCTTAAACCAAATATGGGCTACATCCTGCAATTGCTATGTAGCCAACTCAGCACTCTGACTAGATTTCACCCCATAGCATCCGTTACATTCTGAACTATGTCTAATAATTCATGTGGGCCCTCTTCAAACATGGACCCATGAGAGAAGGAGGATTCATTCGGGTAAAGTCCTAAATTCTAGTTATAGCAGTATTGGCCACTGGATTGGCCAAAACAACAGCTGGCCGTTTATTCTGTAATGCTATGGAGTTTGCAAGAGTAGTGAACGAAACCCTAAATTTTGTGTAGAGACATACTCATCTAGAGGATCTGCCTGGATGGGCTGTGGGGCTGGTTGAGTTCCTGTTCTTCTTCTGTTCTTCTTGGGAGGCATGTTCTGTGAACAGAAAGAGGAAACAGATTAGACTGAGAGTTTAACTTGAGCTCATGCTCACTCGCACGACATGAATACTGAAAAAAGGGAAACTCTTACTAATTGCCTTATAGCCTCTCGTCCATAAGTATGGCGTGCTACACACCCATGCATAAGACTCTACTCGATGTGATGTTCAGACTTCCTAGGACACTTTAAAACCTTAGGCTCTGATACCAAGTTTGTAACACCCGAGACTACCCCCAAGTCATTACATAGTGCTTACAGTCCCAAGGCACCACAAGCTAACCCATGAGCTGGTACCTGCTGTGAGCACTAGATAATATAATCATAAATGCAAAAGAATAACTGAAATGCAATAAGGTTTTAATATCCGAATTCAAAACTAAAATATAAATCTAGGAAAGACAACTGTCTGAATCTAAGGAAATACTAATAAACTGAATAACTAACTGACTGTAGTGTCTGAAAAACCTCTAAGACTGACTGACTGAGAGTTGATAGGATAGGCCCCCAACTAACTCTATTAATACCAAAAATATAGACATGAAATGATAAGATCTGTCCTCAGATAATGAGGACTCACCACTACTACTGTACTGCTGATAATCTGAGAATCTAGGTGTGATTCGGGAACTGAGCATCAGCACCTATGCTATGAGGCATCATAGCTCAAAAGAAAAGTATGCGATTAGTACTTCGAATGTACTAGTATGCTAAATGAGGTAGGCTAACATACAAGGTTTTATGAAGAATAGTAATGATCTGTCTGAGTATACATGTAAGGCATAAAATACTGAACAAAGAATATGAAACTGTAGATACTAAACATGCATGAAAGTCTGTAAAATACTAAAAATACATGAAAATCTATAGACACTGAAGATGCATGACCAGGCATATAACATGGACTGAGTAAAATCTATATTCTGAAGTACTAAAAAATATACTGATATCTGTATGCCTTGATCACACAACACTAAGACTGAACAACTGGACTGGAACTGGAACTGAAACAAATCATGGTTTAATTTAGCAAATCATAGTATTAAAACATGAAAGATTAAATAATAACAATAATTTTATGGTAACATGGTATAAAATCAATAGTACATGGAGATTCATGGATGAAATCATAATTTAAAACATAATTCTTGAAAAGATTATAACTTAATAATTACAATGGGTTACTTAGGCTCCATGGATGAAAGGAATCCATGGATGAACATCTAAGATACCTGGGTTAATGAATTTGAAAGGATTGATGGAGAGTTCTTGAGAAATTGCCTTGAATTTGAGAGATAGAGTTTCTTGTTCTTGAAAGAGGGGATTTTTAATTTGATAGAAAGTGAGTAATGATGAGTATTTAGGTCAACTACTGGTTAAATTTTGTATTTAGGATGAGTTTATGTCTTAGAAAAAAGACTGAAATACCCTTAAACATATTTAAAAACCAAAGCTGGAAACTGAAAAACTCAATTTTTGGCCTTGGAGCAATGAACCAAGACACTAGAAAAGGGTCAACTAGGACCTTGATAAACACTGCGATGCGGTGCCATCGTAGTAAAGCTTTAGATGCCATTTTGGCCAGCTCCGCGATGCGCTGTGATAGCGTACCTCTACTAGAAATTGACAAATGGGAAAACAGCCTACTCTGCGACGCGCCATAATCGCAGAGTCACATTGAAAATCAACAATTGTCATTTGGGTTGCCTATGCGATGCACTAAGGATTAAAATAACGGGATTTTACGACTGAAATTTTAAATCGCCATAACTTCTTACCCAGTTATCAGATTTGGGCAAATTTTATATCGTTGGAAAGCTAATTCAATTTTCTAAGCAATGGCAGGTTCTAAACTGAAGAATAATGAGTGTTAAAAAGAATTTATATGTGAGTACTCATGTATAAGGACTTTGAGTAAGCTAGGAATATGCGTGGTGTTACATATGCCCACTCTTGCCACAGACAAAGCATGGTCCCTTTTCTTGAAATGTTGATTTTTTGCTTGGTTATATAGTTATTATCTTTGGGATGTCTACCGTTATTTTATTTTATTTTATTCTTAGGCTTCAAAGAAGTATTTTTGTTAGTTTTAGGGACAATATTATTTAAAATAGTTAAATTTACCTTTGGTATAGTGGTGTTTTCTTCTGTTTGCAAAAGTGCATCTTGGCCCCTTGCCTCTTCTTCCATGTGGATTCACATTACTAAAGTCTTAAGAGAAGTTTTCTTTTGTTTGTGGCGCGTAGTTTTCTTAAAGGAGGAAGTTTATCTAGTATACCACAAACAATAAGGTTATCTTCAATTTTGAATTTCTTGAACCTGAGCTTGCCAACAATCATTATAAAGTTCTGAGCTTGGTCTACCATTGATTTGTCGTCCACCATTTGAAAGCGAAAAAATCTGCTAGCAGCATACTTTTTGGCTCACGTCTCCTCAGTATCATACTTACTTTGTAATGCTTTCCTAATTTCCTTTGTACTAAAGAAAGTTCTATCATAATAATCATAAAAATTATTCAATAGACAATTAAGTAAAAATACCAACACTTGTAGGAGTCACCATTGTACTTTTCAACTTTTTCTTGGAAAGAAATGAGTTCATCATTATTCATGAATGAATTACCTACTTTGGTTGAATTCTTCTCAGTTAACACATAAGAAACCTTGCGAAAACTTAAGTATAAAAGTACTTTACTCTTCTACCTTTTGAAATGAGTACCGTTGAATCGGAATGGCTTGTTAAGATCTCTCATCTTGACGTCCACAGATTTTTTAATTATTGTCATTGAATCTCCTTACAATTGTTGGTGAAACTACAATAAAATTATAACTGAAAAATACTAATGAAGAAAATAAAAAATATCTTCTTCTTGATTGAGCCGCGGATATCTCGCTCTCTTTAACAAGATTCAAGCCCACTGCAGCAAATGATTCACCAGTCCAGTAGTAATCTTTTTGACTTTTCCCCTCCAGGATACAACAGTCTTCTCGCAAAGTACAACTCAACACATTCTGGACAAGAATTGAGTTCCAAGCTCCACAAAAAAGAACACCTCCCTTAAACTAATAAACTCTCTTTTTTACTAAATTTTGTTAACTCTATATTTTCTCGTTCTTTAAAAATATGCAAGACCACCTCTATTTATAGGTGATGTGTTCATTCTTATAATGAATAAGAATGAATAATAGGTAGTAAAGAGGGAGGATCAATGGCATATAAGTTACAAGAATAAAAAGGTAGAATAATGGTAAACGTTATAAGATTTACAAGAAACTTATGGCTACATTATTACTATCAAGTCATAAAAATAATTGACATATAATGTCACCAAAATGAATGAGGGTTAACTGTTGATGTATGTACAAACGGATGGAGTAAAGATGTTGAACAATGGCATTATATCTTATATCACTAACTCCAAAATAGAGTAATGTCTTGAAACAATCAATGCCAGTTATTTACTAAAATGAAAATGAAAAAGTGTCAAAGTCCAATAGTCGACAGCTTACACTTTGACAGACAATGAAAAGCAACTTAATATTATTAAAATACTAATATTAAAATGCTTAACATCCATCGTAACTTATTATCTCATGCTATTTGGTTTAAACATTCCTTATCTACCTACAACAAAACTTTACAGTTGTCGGAGAAATATGTACTATGTTACACTTAATTAGAAGTAAAAAATGAGATTCTAGAGATATTTCCAGCATTATATTTGGCTGTGATATCTTATAAGATTATCGAATACCTATTAAAAATCGCCAATTAATTACATTTATTGCTGATGAATCTTCAGAACTATTCTACAAATTTGTGTTGCTATAAGATTCACCTTAAGCACTGCTAGAGGTATTAGGCCGTCCTTAAATTTCAAGTGTGTAAATGACTTTTTTATGCAATTACTGGTTTTATAGTACTATCAAACATTTTTAATTACTCCAAAATTTCACGTTTTATAGGGTATGATAATTACCTTATCATGTTTATTAACCATATTGATACCTTTATACAACTCTAAAGAGTAATTAAAAAAATATTAGCTCGCCAAAAAGTCCTGTTAAGCATATTTTGACAATGTATATCATATATATAAGAGTTTTTGATAGATGCAAATAAATATACATGATATTCATATGATACATGAATATACATGGATCTTCTGACAGATATACATATGATACACACACGCATATATATATATATATATATATATTTCGCGATGGAAATGCACTCTTCCCCCAACTTTCCAACATAGGGGGGCTAGCTTGCTTCCACTGGTGGTGGGCAGGCGAAGGGTCCAAAGGACATGCAGCCGGGGGCAGTCCAAAATTCAATTTTTTCGTTTCCTTCTTGTTCATCAATCGAATATATATATATATATACACACACACACACCTATAATCTATATCTATAATATATTAAAAGAGTGAAGACCCTTAGAGAAATGATTTGAACTTTTTACCCTTAATTTATTAACTTTGTAATAGATAAAAACGTCTTTTTGCTATTTTGATAAATTATTATTTAATTATTTTTAATGAAAAACACATCCCACCTCAAAAAGGAAATAAAAAACAAGTAGTGTTAGGTTGTATTCATCATACGACCTAGAGAGGAAAAAAGAAAACAAGTAGGGTTTTTGATTTAATTAGGAGTCCTAAATTTTCTTTTCTTTTAAATTTTGTTTGTCTTATTTTCAACAATTATTAGTTTTTTATTTAAAAAATTTTCCTAATTAGACTAGATTTCTTCCATGTTTGATCAACTATTTTTAAAAGGAAAAATTTTGGACTTCTATATATTGAGCGTCTTTTTTTCCAACAAATAATAGAATAACATTCACAATTTAATTGTTAAAGAGTATGTTCAATAGAAGATTAGTTTTGTGTTTTTTAATATTATTTTTTAATTTGTAGGTCAATTATATTAAATATCATGCACCTTTTATTATCGTTTTCTTTATCGTATGATTTATTATAATTTCAACTGTTGGTTTTCGCATGATGTGCAGGTAAAGAAAAATGATGTGAATGTACGATTGACACTTCGTGCCGACTACGAGAGGATTTGAAGGCATATTTTTCTAAATCTTATTTCTCATTCATATTAGTACGATTTATGTTTTTAAGGTGTTGATTAGGAGTGCATGTTTTGTTCTTTGATTCGACTTTTATCAAATTTCATTCAATTCTTTTATTTATGATTTTAAAAAGTAGACATCAAACACCAAATTGAACTATTTCAGTTTAATTCGTTTTCTTTCAACTTCGTTTCTATTTGATTCAATGTTTTCAAGACGAACATTAATTTCAACCCAAAAAGGGCCATTAAAGGATAGAAAACAGTCATAATCACCGCCCAATCTTGAAATCGAACAACGTCAGGTATGACATCTCCAACTCTTCTCCGCTTTACTAAATTTATCTATTCAATTTTTTTTAGTAGTGTTGTAACTTGAGATTTGAAATCCCAAATTGGGGGAAATAATTTAACTCCTCAATATATTGTGAGCTATTAGTACTACATTGTTATATGGTGACGAATCATGATATAATTTGAGTGTAAGAAGTCTCCGCAATAGATAAAATCATCTTTTCACTTTTTTTTTATATTGCCGAGCTATAGTAAATTTTCTTCTTCCTCGTCTGAAAGCCACATTTTCAAGCAATATTAAGGTGGTCTATTTGAATTCAATATTAATTATTCTCGAGTCAAGTTTTCAAGCAATATTAAGGTGGTCTATTTAAATTCAATACTAATTATTTTTGATTATTGATCATCGAAATTTTATACTTTGTCCTGTAGATGGAGGAGTAAATATGATGAAAGTTCAAATTTTTGTTTCTTGAATTTAGATTTCTTGTGGAATTTTTGTTTTGAAAATCAACTAAAATTGATTTTAAGAATATTTAAAAAATCTAGAAATAAATATGAAAGTTTTAGAATAAGAAAAATATAGAAAATACCAAATTTGTAAAAGTTTTAAGTAAGTAATCAACGATTTTCTAAAGATTTAACTTTAAAAATAAGAAAAAATTTTAAATATAGAAAAATATATAAAAAAAAAGAGTCGTACTACTAATTGGTTCAAATTGATGTATCTCTCTTAGTTTCTAGCAACAAGTAAAAGAGTTACTGCATGGAAAACGCAAATTGACGATCCATTAACTACTTAAAACTTCTGGTGGTAATATATATATATATATATATATATATATATATATATTACAATAAAATATGTTATTTTTACATTAGTATATTAAAGTGTGAAGGATCTTTAAAAGTGATTTGAACATTTTGCACTTCATTAAAACCTTCGCAATAGACTAAATTATCTAATTTAAAATAATGAAAAGTTACACGTGCGAGGAATGTATGTATTTGTGTGTGTGTATATATATATATGTGTGTGTATGTATGTATGTATGTATATCCCCGAATATACACTGTTATACACTTGCCATGTCATGAATTCTTTTCATCTCATTCTGGTCTTCTTCGGTTATTTGTGTTTCATCTTTTTTTCTCAATTTCATCACTCCTCCCACAAACTTTGAATGTTTTATTTTTGAGGCAAATCACCTCGTAATCTTGACTATAAACTACTAATTTTACAATATTGTGAGCAATGAAATTTTATTAAATTTACATTCATACAAATTTAGATTATATTAAAATTTAAATTATATTAGTCCAAATAAATGTGATGGATTAATATGATTGGATCAATTATTTAAATTCAAATAAATATGGATTTGATTAAAGTCCAATTTCTACTGGGCTAGTCCATTGATTTGGTCCACGAAAGATGGGCCTGATTCGTTAAGCCTATGATGTCATCATATTCTAGAGGCCCAATTGAGTGTTACATATCAAATGATGTGACATGCTAAGTTAAGTAAAGGAGCCAATAGGACCATGTCACATGTGAATGATGCATATGCCCAGTGAAATCAAAGGCCCAATCAAATGTCGCAATGTCACTTAAATCTAATTGGCCAAAAGAAGCCCATCTTCACCATGACTCTTTTCTTCCTACAACTATAAATAGGTCTTATAATTCATAAAAGAGACCAAAAATTCTAATAAGAAGCAAGATAGAGCTCGTGGATCAAACGCCACAGATTTCTCTACAAATTCAAGCATTCAAGATCCAATTCATCAAAATACAAGATCATGACCACAATATTCAAGAACAAGCTCAAAGGCCCTTGAATTCAAGTACGAATTGAGATAAAGTTCATCAAATCCATAAATCAATATCTAGTTCATTAATATTCAAGATTAAGACCGCAAGATTCAAGATCAAACTCAAAAGCTCTTGAATTCAAGTGCAAGTCAAGATCAAATTCATAAAGTTCAACAATATTCAAGATCAAACTCGAAGCCGTAGAATTTATATTTGAAAAGGCGAATCAGAGGATTTCTAGAGATTGTAACACTCACAAATTGAAATTAATAAAATGATTAATACGATATTTTTCTTGTCTCAATTATTATTTTTTGACTCAAATTTTATTCTCAACAAATTCTAGCATGCCTAATGGGATGATCTCTGCCTCTCATCTCAATTTTTCCACTATCAAAGCTTAAGAACACCAAAATGACTTCCAAGAAGGTCAATTCTCAATTGACTACCTCCAAGGCTACTAAATTCAAATTCTCTACTGAAGTGGAAAGCATCTCTGGCATTACTTTTGAAAGCTTTGGGGAAATCACAAGGAACAACTCTAATTTTTGGATCTTTAACCCCAAAAGGAGCGAGCTCCCATGCAAGTGCTTTCAGGAAAAGAAACAATGTGGTAGAGACAATTAAGAAGAATTTAGCTCTACTTGAGCACTCTGGTTCAAAATACCCTTGCACAAAGAATGATGGCGTTCAACTAACATATCATCTTCATTTACACCATGTAAGCTCAGTAATTCAAAGTTCAACTTTTGCGATAATCTGTGTTACTCTCCAATGTATCTAATATTATGCAAACAATGGTAACTAATGCCTCATCTATGGAAGAGCAGCTTGCAAACCTACCAAAGACAATTGATGGTCTGACCAAATGTGGATAAAATCAAGACGTTCGGATTGATAAGTTGGTGGATAGGATAAAGGGCTTAATAGATAGAGATTGTATCCATGCACCTAGGAAAGCTCTATAATTTCACGAGACAAAACTTCCTATAAAACAAATACCACCCATTAACAAGGTAGGAGTCTCTTGAGGGAGTGATCTCAATTTATTAGTTGAAAGAGTTCATTGAAGGGACCCTTAAAAACAAACACGATGTTGCCACCAAATCTTCCTTAACGTATGTCAAGCCCTACACTACAAGGATTGATAGCTTCAAAATTCTTGTCTACTATCAACCCCCAAATTTTAATAATTTAAGCGCAAAGGAAATCGAAAGCAACATGTTGCGCACTTTGTTGAGACATGTAATAATGCTGGAACCTACAGTGACTATCTTGTCAAATAATTTATTCATTCACAAAAAGGAAACATCTTCGATAGTACGCAGACCTTGAGCCTTATTCCATCAATAATTGGGAGCAATTGAAGCATGAGTTTCTGAATCACTTCTATAGCATGAAGCACACAGTGAGCATGGTAGAGCTCACAAATACTCATCAAAAAAAGGATAAACTAGTTATTGACTTCATCAATTAATGGAGAAATATGAGCCTAA
Source organism: Capsicum annuum (assembly GCF_002878395.1). Taxonomy (NCBI): domain Eukaryota; kingdom Viridiplantae; phylum Streptophyta; class Magnoliopsida; order Solanales; family Solanaceae; genus Capsicum; species Capsicum annuum. The sequence goes on along the minus strand of NC_061111.1, from coordinate 157,594,053 downwards.
ATTGCAAAGATAGGCTTAGTGAAACTTCTATAATAAGGACGTGTATCCAAGGAATACATTGAGAGTTAGACCGTGATCACGACATGGAGTTGAGATTACATTCTGTCAAAAAAGGACTGTCATCTATTAATGACCCTCGAAAGGGAAGGAATAAGTAAAACCCATAAGATAGAGCAATTTTTTCCCCAAAAATGATAACAAAGAATCCATAAATATTGATGTGTCTTCTCTAATGTTCATGACAAAGGTGAGCAAGAAGCAAAGCATGAAGACAACTTCTTAAGCATATCCAAATCAGAAGTTGACTTTGAACGACATGCAAGAAAAGAAATACCCCTTTCGCAATTCTATTGTTACCAAAATTTTCCATAAACTTCTTGAGCATAAGCTTATTGATCTACCAGAGATGAAGCAATCCAACGAAGCTGGAAGGACTGATTTACAAATTATTGCAAGTATTATAGGCTTATGGGTCACCTTTGGAGAAATGTTTTGTCATCAACGACAAAATCATGCAACTGGAAAATAAGAAGAAGATCCTTTTTAATGATGAGAAAGTCAGTTCTCATCAAATCTCTATTACTTTTGGCTTACTCAATCTGGTCTAATTACACTTCAAAGAGAATAGGAAGAAACCATTAGAGCATAACAAGTCTTCAATTGACAAAGGTGATGATGTAGGTTGGACACTGGTGACTAGAAACATACACAAAAAGATGAGTCTATGAAAAGAGTCATACAAGTAGCTAACTAGGAGGATGGTTAAGAAATTAGGAAAATAGGGGCTAGTTGAGATTCCAAGCAGAGCGAGGGTAGTGGAAAATCACCATAAAAAACTATGATGTCCTGTGACTTTGGAAAAATTCTTTCCAAGTTGATTTCGTGCAAAGACTGCTCAAGTCAACCTTGAGGCATCTTGCTTTAATACTAACAAAGAAGGAGCAAAGGGTGAAAATCTATCATGGAGGTTGTTTTATCTTCTAAGAAACCTAATGAACCTCTTAGCCAAGAAGCACATGTATGTAATACAAAAATTACATTTACAAATGATAATCTCCTATTTGGTAAAACCCTACACAACCATCCCTTGTATATGGTAGGTTATGTTCTAGGAAAAAATAAATAGAATCTTGATAGACAGGGAATTCAAAATCAATATTTTTCTTATTCACACAATGAAAGAACTTGGCATCACAACTGATAAACTTATTGAAAGTCATTTGATGATCCAAGGGTTCAACCAAGGGGGATAGAGGGCCATAGAATCTATCAAGTTGGATATCCATATGGATAATTTGTTATAAAATATATTGATGCATGTGATCGGTGCTAAGACTTCATACAACATATTATTTGGTAGGCCTTGGGTACACGAGAATAAAATTGTCTCATCCTTCTACGATCAATGCTTGAAGTATCTTAAAGATGGAGTGGAAAGAAAAATAACTACCAATGATGAGCCATTCACTGAAGCCAAGTCACACTTCGTCGATGTAAAATTCTACTTGAAAATTATGTTGTGGTGGAGGAAAGAGTTAATAATATCACAGACCAAGAGCGATAAAATTGTAGCCAAGATGGTCGAGATGGCTTTTGAAAAGATCACCATTAAGAAGTCTCCCTCCATCTCGAATAAAAAAATATCATATCCATAAAAAAAAAACAACTCCTCTGCTCCACTACTCACAAAAGGTAAACAAAGAAGAGGGTCAATTATCTAATTTCTTTAATATGTTCTAAGAGGATTGACTCTTTCTATTAAGATAATCAATGCGATAAACTGTCCTCAAATCTACTTAAAGAATTTGTGGCTTGAAATCCGCCGCAAGATATAACACTCCCTACTAAGCGTACAAAAGAAGGCTTTGATCCAAATGTTTACAAGCTATTCTCAAAGTTTGGATACATCCCTAATGATCTATCAAAGTTAGAAAAACTCCCATTGGAAGCTTCCGATATACAAGTACGTGAAGGCCTAGGGTACACGACACTACCTCTAATTTTTATCTTCATCAGAAAGCAGTTAGTAACTACATCACTGTAGAAGAGGAGTCTACTACTTCCAACAAAAGGCCTTCTATCTATGATTGGCTTGGAGAATCAACCACAAGAACTTCTGTATTTGATCTACTTGGAGGATCAACCACTTAATAATACACTATTCACCTAGGATCCAAAAGGATTTTCAAAGTTTGATTCCTTCTAGAATGAGGCAACATACAAAACTAATGGTTTCATGTAAGGAGGTGTTAAATATAAAACTCATATTTATACCAAGAAATGTGGGGAAAATAAATAAAGTGTAGACTCTTCATATCATATTACAACCCAAAGCAAAGAATGATGCCTCATATCAAATAAAGTATGATGAAAACCTGCAAGATATCCCCCGATGTTACCATATACCTATCAATGATGATGATCCTCAAGAGGAGAAAGATGTTGGAGATGCTCGCAACTTGAAGAAGGAGTGAAGACCAAAATTGATCCCTTGAGGGAAGTCAATCTTGGCACTAATAAAGATCCAATTCCAACTTACCTAAGTGCTTTGCTAAATTGGAGGGACAAATCACTTATACAGACATACTTAAAGAATATAGGGATGGATTCAATTGGAGTTATAAGGAGATGCCTTGCTTAGATTCAAAAGTAGCAGTCCATCAATTGGCGGTCAAGAAAGGTGTTTATCCTATTAAAGAATCCCAAATGTACTTTAGGCCAAAATTGGTTCCATTGATTGAAAATAAGGTTAATAAACTCATTGAAGCTGGCTTTATTCGTGATGTTAAATACCTTACGTGGATTTTATATATTGTGCTTGTCAGGAAGAAGAATAGACAAATTTGAGTTTATGTCGACTTTAGGGATCTCAATTGCATGCCCTATGGATGATTTTCCAATCCCCTTTCCAAAGTTGATGATTGATGTTACTACTAGTTTTGAGGCAATTCCTTTATGGATGGTTCATCCGACTATAACCAAATCCACATGACACCAAAGGATGAAGAGCTTACTGTATTTCATATGTCTAAATATATTTATTGCTATGAGGTAATGCCTTTTAGTTTGAAGAATGCTGGTGCCACTTATCAAAAGGCTATCCAAAACATATTTGATGGCCTACTTTATAAAAATATTGAGTGCTACGTGGATGAATTAGTAGTGAAGTCAAGTAATAGAAACGACCACTTGAAAGATATTAGGATAGTATTTAAGTTGTTTTGAAGATATCAACTTAGGATGAACTCATTGAAATATGCCTTTGGAGTTAGTTCTAGAATGTTTTTTGGCTTCATTGTATGACACTGATGAATTAAAATTGATCAAGCCAAGGTTGATGTGATTTTGAATATACCCGAGCCTCAAACCATTCATGAGTTAGAAATCCTCCAAGGAAGGCTAGCATATTTAAGAAGGTTCATCTCAAATTTGATTAAAAAATATTAGCCATTTAGCTAAATCATGAAGAAGGATGCTTCTTTCCAATGGGACCAAGTTTGTAGTAAGGTCTTTGAAAGTATCAAATCATACTTAATGAAGCCTTCAGTTCTTATGGAAACTATATGTAACACCCCGAGTCTGTACCCCGGATGTTACACGATGCTCATAATCCCAAAAGACCACAAGCTAACCGATGACTGGTACCTACTGTAATTATTGAATAATAATACTGTATAATGCGGAAATTAAGCAAAAAATTGCCATAAGGTTTAAAACTAAATCAAATACTGACATATAAATAATGAATACTGAATATCTGTCTGAAATAGTCTAGCCTGAAAAGCCTCTAACTGAACTATCTGAAAGTGGAGTTAATGGGATAAGCCCCCAGCTAAATCCAACTACTAAAGTACTGATAAATGAAAAAAATACTCTGTCCTCAAACTATGAGGACTCACCACTAAATCTGCTGTTGATAATTTGGGCTTCTAGGTACGGTCAGGAGCCTGTGCGTCTGAACCTATGATATAAGACATCATAGCATAAAAGAAAGGTATGCATCGGTATTTTGAATGTATTGGTATGCTAGGTGAGGTAAGGCTAAATTCATGGGTTCATATGCTTGAATAATAACTGACTGAATGGCGTGAATATAATTGAATGAGAGTACATGTATATCTGAAATTGCTGTAAATACTGATTATGAAATGCTATGCACATAACTACGTATACTATAACTGAGATTTCATAAACACTAGATAATGAGTTCTAAAAATTGAATGACTGATATATGAGTTTACTAGTACTGTATTACTACTAACTGAGTGACTATTTCTGACAGTCCTGATTCTATAAAACTGAACTGAGTTCTATATTGAGCTGGGTGACTATATCGGACAATCCTGATTCTAAAACTGAACTGAGGTTTTATACTGAGACTGAAACTGAAACTGTGAGAGAGTTTATCTAACCGACATACCCCGATTATGAACTGAGTTTGTGTGCAAGTGTGACCCCAGTTAGAAGGGTGTTAGCACCTTGCCAAGAGATAATAATAATGGTTATGAGTTAATCCTTTCTGGAAGAAAGCTCTTTCATCAACCCTCACTGGAAGAAAAACTCGTACGAGATGTATCAACCCTAGACTGGCAGGAATACATCTTAACCTACGCTAGCTATATAGTTCTATAAAGTCGGGATTACTACTAAGGGTCAAACCCTTTATGATAAGAATGCCCCTATCCCAGGGTTCACTCGGGTGCTATTTCCTACTCCCAGCTGAATAGACACTAAACTAATTTCTAGACTAGACTAGGCTTGACTGAGCTATTACTGATTGTGATATCTATCTAAACTAGACTGAGTTCACTAAGTTCTGATAACTGACTGAATACTCTGAGTTTTATTAACTGGCTGAATATACTGAGTTCTATTATCTGACTGAGTACTACTGTATGTGACATCACTGAGACTATTCTGAAACTACTATAAATCTAGGTAAACAGCTAGATTGTCGGGTATTAAATACCCCCAGTACTCAATTGCGTAAATTGTAAAACATAGCACTATCTTGAAAGCATGATAGCTAGAAACTTTGTCATAATTCATTCATTGAGGCATTTTAGCAAACACTTGCATGGCATGAACTTGTATGCATGCTACCATGATATGATTTCATTATTCAACTCGCATGAACAATTCATCAAACACTTGCAGAGCATAATTTATATACATGACAATACTATAACATGCAAGCATTATGATTAAAATCCCAAACTCACAAAATCAAGGGTTTTTAACATGAAACCATATAACCACACACACACATGCTATTTGTTTCTCAAGAAACTTGCAATTAATCATAGATTATAAACCCAACTACATCATAATCATGAATACGATCAAATTCATCATGAAGTTTGTGAAAGAAATTAACTTGTAATCCGAAAAAGGTTCTTGAACTCCAAGGGTGGAACAAAACCCTTGGATGAACACCTAACATGCCTTGATGCTCAAATTCGTGAAGATTGATGGTGAATTTCTTGAATTTTGATCTTGAATTGATGGACTAGGGTTTGTTCTTGAGAGGATTTTAGTGAATAATAAGAGTATTTTGCCTATTGAGGGCTTTAATCATTTTGGGGTAGAATAGAAGTGGGAAAAATGTCCCAAATACCTCTCTAGATACTAATTTAATTGCTTAAAAGCATGCCCAGTGACGTGCATACCGATGCACCGTGTTGATGGCATCAACGCGATGACCAACGCGCTGCGTTGAGTTTGCGTTGGTTTACTGGAATTATACTGATAGCTGGGAAAAAATTATCTATCAATACGACGCATTGAGATCACATTGACCCACTATTTTGGTCACCTAAATATGATTCAAACGAGGTTCAAAAAATCTGAAACTCACCCGGAGTGACCTATTGACACACCTGGTCATGATTTAATATAAGGATCGACATTTTAAGGTCATAAGGGTTGTAAAATAGGATCACCAACTTATGAAGGATAAAATAAATTCTAAGTATAAACACTTAGCTAAAATTTTAAAGTCTGGGACCTCTTTTAAGCCTTAACAGACTGAGTTAATCTTAGAATTTTCCGAGGTCTTACAATATATCCCCCTTGGGTACATTCATCCTCGAATGATATTGACTAAGCTGAGAATACTGATAGACTGAATTTATATACTGAACATACACAACTAAAGCATGATTGAGTTCTAAAAACATGACACATGACTGAGCTGTTTCATGAAGGTATGCATGATATGAGAATGCTATGCAACTAAACTAATGCAGAATTATAAAGGTAATCTGAGCATAGAACTAAGTAAATTTAAGGAAAAATATTACCTTGAGCTGAGTATGAGTTCGCAGAGAAGAGATGAGGATACTTGGTCCACATAGCTGCTTCAGCTTCCCAAGTAGCTCCCTCATCGGACTGATTCTCCCAAAGAACCTTGACTAGAGGAACCTCTTTGTTCTTTATTTTGTGAACCTGAAAATTGAGAATTTCGACTGGGATTTCTTCATAAGAGAGGTTGTTCTGGACATTAATGCCCTCTATCGGGACTACAACTACTGGGTCACCTATGTACTTCTTTAGCAAGGAGACATGAAACACTGGTTACACTGGAGCTAAGTCTGAAAGCCACTCAAGCTCATAAGCTACCTTTTTGAAATGACTGAGAATTCGGTAAGGATGAACATATCAGGGACTGAGTTTTCCTTTCTTGCTAAACCTCTTCACTCATTTCATAAGAGAGATTTTCAAATACACATAGTCACTAATCTTAAACTTGAGATCCTTTCTTCGCACATCTACATACGATTTTTGTTGGCTCTGAGTTGTCTTGAGCCTTTCCTTGATCAACTAAAATTTTTCTACAGCATCAAATACCAAGTCATCCCTACCACTGCGGCCTCACTCACTTTAAACCAACCAATGGAAGATCTACATCTCCTCCCATAGAGCAGCTCAAATAGAGCTATCTGAATGTTGGAATGATAATTGCTATTATATGCAAACTCAATCAAAGGCAAGTGGTCATCCCAACTACCCTTAAAGTCAATGGCATACGCCCTTAACATATCTTCCAAAGTCTAAATGGTCCTTTCTGCCTGACTATCTATCTGATGGTGAAAGGCTGTACTGAGGTGAACTTGGGTACTAAGACACTTTTGGAAGGCTTTCCAGAAATTAAGGTAAACTAGGTACTTTTATCTGAGATAATATATAATGGGACTCCGTGTAATTTGACCAACTCTCTGACATAGAGTTTGGCATAGTCCTTAGCTGAATAAGAGATATGATCTGGTAAGAAGTAAGCTAATTTGTTCATCCTGTCTATAATGACCCAAATCGAATTATGCTGGCGACGAGTACGAGGTAAACCCATCACAAAATCCATGTTCACTTCCTCCCACTTCCACATAGGAATACTGAACTCCTACATAGATCCATTGGGCTTCTGATGCTTAATATTAACCTGCTGACATGTAGAGAACTTAGATACAAACTTTGTAATGTCCCTCTTCATCCCACTCTACCAATAGATATCTCATAAATTGTGCTATATCTTAGTGTCCCCTGGATGAATAGAGTAATGCGTACCATGTGCTTCTACAAGAATTCATTGCCCCGATTCATCTACACCTCGTACGCATAGCCAACCCGGGCAACGCAACACACCATCTCTCCCTTGGGAGAAAACCTCTTCTTTCTGATCTCTGATTGACTCTTTCAACTTGACTAAACTGAGATCTTTGTCCTACTTTTCCTTCACTTTGGAAACCAGAGGTGATTCTGAACTATTCTGCACCCATACACTACCTTCTGCATAATCAACTAAGTGGAAACCTAGTCGGGCAAGCTGATGAACTTCTTGAACTAACTTCTTCTTACCATCCTCCACGTGATCAACACTACCCAAAGATATCCTACTGAGAGCATCAACCACTACATTGCCCTTGCTCGGATAATACAGGATGCTCATGTCATAGTATTTTAATAACTCTAACCACCTTCTCTGATGTAGGTTTAGATCATTTTGAGAAAATACATACTACATACTTCTATGGTCTATGAACACATCTACATGTACCCTATACAAATAATGCCTCTAAATCTTTAAATCAAATACAACAACTGCTAACTCAAGATCATGAGTGGGATAATTATTTTCATGAGGCTTAAGCTTTCTAGAGGCATAGGCTATGACCTTACCTCTCTGCATCAAAACACACCCCAAACCAATTCTAGAAATATTACAATATACCATAAACCTGTCCGAGTCATCTGGTAAAGTCAAAACTAGGGTTGTAGTGAGTCGAGTCTTTAAATCCTAAAAACTCTTCTCACAAGAATCTAACAACTGGAACTTGACTTTTTTCTTAGTCAATCTGGACATGGGGGATACAATGGATGAAAATCCTTCATGAAACTATCGGTAATAGCCTGTCAAACCCAAGAAACTCCTGATATCTAATAGAGAGATAGGTTTGGGCCAGTTTCTCACTGCTTTGGTCTTTTGAGGATCAACTTTAATGCCATTATAAGAAACTATATAACCAAGAAAAGTTACTGACCTAAGCCAAAATTCAAACTTACTAAATTTGGCAAACAACTGATGGGTTCTAAGAGTTTGTAATACTATTTTGAGATGGTCTGCATGATTGGGTTCACTACAGGAGTAGACAAGAATGTCATCAATGATGACTATGATGAACATGTCGAAGTACTACTTGAACACGTGGTTCATCAAGTCCATGAAGGCTGCTGGAGCATTGGTAAGACCAAATGACATGACTAGGAATTCAAAGTGACCATATCGAGTTCTAAAAGCTATTTTTAGAATGTCACATTCTCTGAATCTAAGATGGTGATAGCCTGATCTGTGAAGGCTACCTTAGAAAAATAGCTGGCACCCTGAAGCTGGTCAAACAAGTCATTGATTTTGGAAAGTGGATACTTATTCTTGATCGTGGCTTTATGTAGCTGATGGTAGTCTATACATATTCTAAAAATGAAGTCAATCTATGCTGAGAATGACATCAAAATTGGTCATCTCTAATTCTACTAAGTCTGCTGAAGTGACTTTTTAAGATACCATAATCGGACAATTACTGTATACCCGTCAAGCTACGATAGATTTACCCACTGGGGTAGAGACTGAACCCCAGTCCTTAACCACACCATTCTACACTGTTCTCCCTAATTAGCATTGCAGTTTTACACTCCTTAACCACACTGTTAGACACGCCAGACATAAACTTACTCATCTTAGATCTACTATCTACTACCAAATGAGAGGCATATCTGGCTAACTGAGTAAATTCAGATTAATGAATTCCAAAACCTTCGCTTCTCTTAACTCCAGTGGGAAGAAACTATCCAAAAAAGCAGTGGCAAACTCCTTCCATTCTACGAGCCCTGCATCAGCGACCCTCTCTGTATTCCACTACTTGAACAATGAGTGAGCCATATCCTGCAACTGATATTCAGCAAATTTACACTCTCACTAGCTGTCACTCCTATAATATCTATGACTTTCTACACCTGATCAAGGAATTCCTGTGGGTCCTCCTCTAACTTAGACCTGGTAAAAGATAGAGGGTTCATTCGAGTAAAGTCCCAAATTCTAGTTTCAGTAGTATTGGTCACTGGGTTAGCTAAAATGGCAGCTGGGCATTCATTCTGGGTTACCACAGAATGAGCTAGAGTGGTAAAAGCTGCTTTGAATTTTGTGTGGAAGACATGCTCGTCCATGGGATCTACCTGAACGAGCAGAGGTGCTGGCTGATTTCCTGTTCTCCTTCCATTATTTTTTTGGGAGGCATGTTTTGTAAATGGAAGTAAAAAAATGATTAGACTGAGAGTGTAACTTGAGATCATGTTCACTCGCACGATATGAATACTAAAAGAAGGGAAACTTTTCCTAAAATGCCTCATAGCCTCTTGTTCATAAGTGTGGCGCGCTACACACCCATGCACAAGACTCTACTAGACATAAGTTTCACCTTATTAGGACTCTGTTGAACTTTAGGCTCTGATTCTAAGTTTGTAACTCATCAAGTCTATACCCTGGACATCACACGGTGCTTATAATCTTGAAATACCACAAGCTAACCCATGACTAGTACCTACTACAATCACTGAATAATAATACTGTATAATATGGAAATTAGATGGAAAATTGCCATAAGGTTCAAAACTAAATCAAATACTGGCATGTAAATACTGAATACTGAACATCTGTCTGAAATAGTCTATCCTAAAAAGCCTCTAACTGAACTGTCTGAAAGTGGAGTTAATGGGACAAGCCCCTAATTAACTCCAACTACTAAAGTACTGATAATTGGAAAAAATTCTCTATCCTCAAACTATGAGGACTCACCACTAAATCTACTGCTAATAATCTGGGCTGCTAGGTACGATCAGGAGTCCGTGCGTCTGAACCTATGATATAAGATATCATAGCGCAAATGAAAGGTATGCATTAGTACTTTAAATATACTGGTATGCTAGGTGAGTTAAGGATGAATGCATGGGTTCATATGCATGAATAATAACTGACTGAATGGCATAAATATAACTGAATAAGAGTACGTGTATATCTAAAACTACTGTAAATACTGATTATACAATGCTATGCACATAACTACATATACTGTAATTGAGATTTTATTAACACTAGATAATGAGTTCTGAAAACTGAATGACTGATATATGAGTTTACTGGTACTGTATTACTACTAACTGAGTAACTATTTAAGACAGTCCTGATTCTGTAGAACTGAACTGAGTTCTATACTGAGCTGGGTAACTGTATCTAACAGTCCTGATTCTGAAACTGAACTGAGGTTTTATACTGAGCCTGAAACTAAAACTGTAGGAGGGTTCATCTAACTGATATACCCCAATTATAAAATGAGTTGGGGCCCAACCTATGACCCCAGTTGGAAGGGTGTTAGCACCTTGCCAAGAGATACTAATAATGGTTATGAGTTAATCCTTTCTGGAAGGAATCTCTTCGTCAACCTTCACTGGCAGGAAAACTCGTCTGAGATGTATCAACCCTAGACTGATAGAAAGACATCTCAACCTACACTGGCTGTGTAGTTCTGTGGATTGCTACTAAGGGTCAAACCCTTTACTGACAGGAATGCCCCTATACCTGGGTTCACTCGATATTGATTCCTACTTCCAACTGAATAGACACTAAACTGATTTCTAAATTATACTAGGCTTGACTGAACTATTACTGATCATGATATCTATCTGAAATGGACTAAGTTCACTGAGTTCTAATAACTGATTGAATACTTTGAGTTCTGTTAACTGGCTAAATATACTAAGTTCTATTATCTGACTGAGTACTACTGTACGTGACATCACTGAGACTTCTGAAACTACTGTAAATCTAGGTAAATAGATAGATTGTTAGGTATTAAATACCCCCAGGACTCGATTACGTAAATTGTAAAATATAGCACAATCTTAAAAGCATGATAGCTAGACACTTTGTCATAATTCATTCATTGAGACATTTTAGCAAATACTTACATGGCATGAACTTGTATACATGCTAACATGATATGATTTCATTATTCAACTCACATGAACAATTCATCAAACACTTGGGGAGCATAATTTATATACATGACAAAACTATAATATGCAAACATTATGATCAAAATCCCAAACTCACAAATTCAAAGGCTTTTAACATGAATCAATATAACCACACACACATGCTATTTGTTTTTCAAGAAACTTGCAATAATCATGGATTACAAACCTAACTACATCATAATCATAAATATAATCAAATTCAATATAAAATTCATGAAAGAAATTAACTTATAATCTGAAAAGGGTTCTTGAACTCCAAGGGTGGAAGGAAACCCTTGGATGAACACCTAACATACCTTGATACTCAAATTCGTGAAGATTGATGGTGAATTTCTTGAATTTTGATCTTGACTTGATGGACTAGTGTTTGTTCTTGAGAGGATTTTAGTGAATAATGAGAGTATTTTACCTATTGAGGGGTTTAATCTCATGTTTTGGGGTTGAATAGAAGTGGAAAAAATATCCCAAATACCCCTCTGGACGCTGATTTAATTACTGAAAAGCATGCCCAGCGATGCGCATACCGACACGCTACGTCGATGACATCAACATGATGACCAACGCGCCGTGTCGAGTTTGCATTGGTTCACTAGAATTGCATTGAAATCTAGGCAAAAAATTATCAGTCGACGCGATCCATCGAGATCGTGTTGACCCACTATTTTGGTCACCTGAATATGATTTAAACGAGGTCCAAAAAATCTAAAACTCACTCGAAGTGACCTATTGACACACCTGATCATGATTCAATCTAAGGATCGGCATTTTATGGTCATAAGAGTCGTAAAATAGGATCGCCAACTTATGAAGGCTAAAATAAATTCTAAGCATAAACACTTAGCTAAAATTTCTAAGTCTGGGACCTCTTTTAAGCGTTAACAGACTGAGTTAAGCTTGAGATTTTATGGGGTCTTATACTATACCTATAAAACCATTGATACTCTATATTGCGGCACAAGAAAGATTAGTTGGAGCACTACTGGCTCAAGAAAGTAGTGAACGCAAAGAAACTCTTTTTACTATTTGAGAATAATGTGACACTGAATAACCTAAATTATTCTCCGATTAAAAAGTTGAGCTTGACATTAGTCTTTTCAATCCAAAAGATGACACGCTACTTTCAAGCTCATGTCCTTCGTGTTGTGTCTTGGGAAAATTCCATCAAGTTTGAAATGTCAAAATCAGTCCTTAGTGGCCAAATTGCAAGGTGGTACCTTTAATTCCAACAGTTTGAGATCGTGTAGATTCTCTAAAGTGTCATAAATGGACAAACATTAGAAGACTTCTTGGCATACCACCCGATACTTGATGATTGGAAACTAACTGATGAGTTTCTTGATGAAGATGCCATTATTATCGAAGTTACACCCCCATGAAATATGTGCTTCGATGGTGTCGTACATCAAGGAAGAGCTAGTATGGATGTGGTGTTTGTCACTCTGCAAGGATAGGTCATCCTATATTATTTTACCCTCATGAATTGTTACTCCAACAATGCTGCTGAATATGAATCTTTAATTTCTCAAGCTTGAGAGAGCTATTGACATGAAGCAACTATAATTATAAGTCTTTAGTGACTCCTAATTAGTGATTAAGCAACTCTTATGAATCTATGAAGTCAAAAATCCTAAGCTACGCCCATATTATGATTATACACAGATGTTGATGGGATGGCTTTGGAGAGATAACCCTTCAGCATAAACCAAGAAAAAAAATAAGTAAGTTGATGCCTTGGCTAATTTGGCCTCAACCCTAACCCTTTCAAATCTGACGCGAGTTACTATCCATCAAGAATGGCTAGTACCACCACTGAATATGTAGAAAACAAGGTTGAGAACCTCATTGTTGTGTTCCAAGCCATAAAGAAAAATTGGCGACAACCAATGAGAAGGACTAACATCTATCATCGTGCACCTCGCTTTCGTTACTACAGAGACACGTTATATAAAAGATAATTTGAATAAGTACTCTTTCGATGTTTGGAAGAGAAAGAAGCAGTTTAAGCTTTACAAAAAGCACATACGGGAGTTTGTAGATCTCATCAGTCTGGATCGAAGCTCCATTTTTGCATAAAATAATGATGTATTATTGGTCAATGATGGTGAAATATTTCTTGGACTATGCTATAAGATACAAATCTTGTCAATTTTATATGATTTTCATACATGAACCTCCTGGAGTATTAAACCCAACTACAACATCTTAGCCATTCAATGTTTGGGGATTGGATCTTATTGGACTACAACCAAATTATTCTGGTGGACCCTTGTACATCTTGGTCATGACAGATTAATATTTTAGGAGGTTCATAAACCTCCTAATTCCAAATAAGATTGACATGAGTGGAAGAAGTTTCTTCCATTTGTTCATGTCAATCTTGTTTAGACTTATTTGAAGCAGTTCTACCACTTGAGCGTCAAATACCTTTTTTAAGACTTGCTATCCAGAAGGGCTAACCGAAGAAAAAAATGCAAAGTTACAACTTGTGGAGTTAGAAGCTCTTAATGAGAAGAGGTTGGAGGCTCAGCAAAATCTTAAATGTTATCAAGCCCATTTATCTCATTCTTCCAACAAAAGGGCTCTCTTGAGGAGCTTCCAAGTAGGAGAACAAGTACTTATAGTAAGTAGGTCCATTATCACTTCTCATAATCTTGGGGGAAAATTCACCTCAAAGTGAGATGGTCCATACGTCATATAAGAGGCCTATTCAAGTGGCGCTTAAAATCTTGTCGATGCAGATGGCATGAAAATTGATCCTATCAACACCAAGTTCTTGAATAAGTACTATCCTTAAATAAAGATAATGCTCCTTAAGGAACGATCATAAATTGCATGTCCACTCCTAACCCGCAAGAGTATAAACTATGTACGGCTAAAAAAAAGGTCTGCTAGGCTGAAAATCTTAAAAGAGGCGACCTAGGAAAAAGGTAGGACACAAAAAAATATATATTTGAAAAAAATCACTCACCTAGAACTACATTATGACTCTATCCTCTTCCCTGAGGTAGTAGGAGCTTGGAATCTCATCTTACGTTCAGTTATATGAGTATAAAAAATACATATTCCCACTCAAATAAAAAGTAATTTTTTAAGAGACTTCTTGTTTCATCAATATTCAGACTTGCACAAGTCTTAGTAGCTCAATGGGGGAAAACCCTTATGGAATATGAGGTTCTTTCACAAAAGTTGAAATCTTCAAATTCACTAAGTCTTCAAGTTGGAGTATTTAAATTTGCCACATCAAAGTATTCAAAGTTTGATAGTTGAAGTCTTTAGAAGATCTATGTCTATAAGTTAAAGTTTTTAAATTTATTAAGTCTTCATGTTGGAGATTTTAAATTCACCATATTGAATCTTGCAAGTTTACAAAGTCTGCAAGTTGAAGCCTTTATATGCTCTATGTCTATAAGTTGAAGTCTTAAATTCACTAAATATTCATGTCAGGGCTTTAAAATTATAACACCCTAGATTTTTTACCCTTAGGAAATTTCCTGGATTTCTAGTTTCTGGATAGGATACAACTAAGGATTACACGTCGTATGTTGGGGTATGGTTCGTATGGGTTGGTCATATACTGACGTTGGTTAGTGGGTTAGATTGGTTTCTAGAATGGATACGACTTGGTGGATACAAGTTAGTGGATATGAGTCATCTGGTTTGTGGTTTTTCTTTCACTTAATCTTAGACTTGGTAGATTAACTTGGATCTGAGTACAAGTGGCTTACCGTGATCCATAAGCCAGGGTACAAGTCTTACCATGGACTTGTATGGTGGACAGTGTTCAATTCTCTTTAATTCTATTCTATCAGGGGTACGCATCGAAGTTATGGGTCGTATGCTTTAGGTAAGACTTGGTTTGGGTAAGTTGTACCTTGGAAAGTCTTGGGTCCAAGGGAGAGGCCTAGGGTATGAGTGATGGGTACCACTTGTATTGGAGGGTACGACTGGTATGATTAGTCGTACCCCTTGACGGGAATTTTATGCAGTTTAAGTGAGGGCAATCTGGACATTTCCCTACTTGACCTATTAAGGCCCCATGACTTTTAACACATTTGGATGTTATTTTCCCTATTATTCTATTCATTAGCACTGAGAAAACACTCTTTAATCCTCTCTAAGTCTTTTGGGTAAAGGAAGGCTAGGGTTTCACTAAGGTGATCAATTTGGGGATTGTGTCGGTGATTTCTCTCATCATCTACTCAATTTAAGGTATGTACTTCTTCCTGCATTGTTAGTTCCAACTATAGGCATATTTTGTAAATTATTTTCATGGCATAATTGTTATATGGTTTTGGGTTTTCAAATATATGTATATTGGGGGTTTTGGTTATAATGGCTTTGTTATGGTTTTCCCTAGTTTTAATTATGTATTTACATATTTTAATGGTGGTTTAGATACTTGGTTGCATGGGAATGGTTAATTGGTATTTTATTTTGGTTTTGGAAACATTATGCCCCCAATATGTTTTATAAAATGCCTATGAGAATGCTTTTACTCTATTATTGGACTTTTTAATGAAACTATTGTCTGGTATGATTTGGTAATGGAACCAACATGGTTTAAATGGTTTGGAATAGTTAAATGGAAAGGCTTGGTGGTCATGATTATGGTGAATTGAACTCCTTGTGGGGTACAATGAAATCCCCCAAGTAAACATGTTAATAAATAACTTGTAGGGTACATGGGACTCACTCAAGAAAATATAATAATGGAACACTTGTGGGGTACATGGGACTCCCCCAAGTTAACTTGGTAAATGGGCACACAGGAATCCCGTAACCTCTTAAGATTTGGCTAAGAAAAATACTTGCAAGTTATAGTCGGTATGACAATACCACTATTAATAGACTTGGCTAATAATAAATAAAATAACGGATTGGGTGGTTGGAAATGGTTGTAATCGGTCCATAATGGAGGAGCGTGATAGCTAACCATAAAGGTGGGAGTTCAATGAATGAACACTAGAAACTCATATTTGCCGACATGAGGGGCTGGTCATAGCGACCCTATATGATACTATGGGGTACACAGGAATCCTCTAAGTATACTGTACATATGTATCATGGAGAGCGGAGGATACTTGGGAATCCTTTACTCTTACAGTATCGTCAATTTATGCGGTTACATGCATCGGGGCCCATTCAAGGGGTTACACTGGACCCATATAGCCCATGGATGATTTTAGGACAGTTAAGCTACACATACCAAGGTTAATGGTTTTAAATACATGTCAAACCAGGTTTTTTTTCCTGGCATGGTTATATATATATATATATATGGTTTGTATGGATATGGTTGGTTTACTTGGTTTTACTAATGGCATTATTTTATCCTCATTTTGAGTTCATGTCAGCGTTCACCCGTTAACCCATCTTTACGTAGTTGTATCCCCACGCTATGCAGGAATCGATCATTCTACTCCTCCTGTATAGTAATCAAATTTTGGGATCAATATTTGGATTGAAGTGGTGAGCTTCCATTTTTCCAAAAGGATCGATTTCATGTTCATGGATGTTTTTACATATTTTAGTTTATTTATGGATATATTGGTTTTCTTTTGGTTACAGGCTTTTTTGGAATTACTACAGGTTGGTATGGACGAGATTGGTAGTGGTGTCAGCCTTAGTATTGGCATTGGTATTAGGGTTGATGCTGTTGAACTAAATTTCTCACTGTTCCATCCTTTTATATTATGTTATGGAACTTGGTTTGGTTATTATTTTGGTTTTGGTCTGTTATGGTTGTTGGTTGGATTTGGGACGGTTGGGATCATTTGGGTCAATCCCGATCATAGACCTATCCTAGAGTCTGGATTAGTGCTATTACATGCTATCTTGTTAAATATTCAAAATTCATCAGACTCAGAGCATATGTTGGAGGTTGGGTTGGGTATTGGGGGTGGTCTCTGGTCCTATTTGGACTTGAGTTTCCCATTACGACAAGGCCCCTGGTTGGGTCATGTCAAGTTGGTATTAGATCTTTAGGTTCATGGTTGATTGGGAGTCCACAAAGTCGTGTCTAGTAGAGTCTCTTTTAATGGTGTGTAGTGCACCACACTCATAAGGGAGAGACTACAAGGTATTTAGGAATGCTTCACTTTCTTGGTATTCCATTCTCAAGCTTGGAGTCTAAGTCCTAGAATACTCTCTAATCCTAGTTTGTTCGTCTTTCAGATCATGCCTCGATGATCTAGAATACAAGAAAACTCTTTTGTCCCATCTGGGGATAATGTGGAAGGAACATAGGGGATCTATACTCGATCTAGTGGTCCAGTCCTGATATTTTTGGAGTTCCACTGGTTTGTACTAGTACTCTTCAGGGTGAGGTAATGAATGCAGAATTTCATCAACCGATTCAAACTATTACCCAGTTAGTTACTGCTCAAGTTGAGCAGGATGCATATGGTGTTTCATCTGCTGAGGCAACAGGGGTTGGCCAGTTTATGAAGATGAATCCTCCTACTTTTACTAGTGTGAAGGTGGAAGAGGATCAACAGGGTTTTTTTGGATGAAATAGAGAAAATATTAAGGGTGATGCAGTCCATAAATATGGAAGGGGTGAATTTTGCAACTTATCAGCTCAAGGATATAGCGTATCAGTGGTACAAGGAGTGGAATAGGAATAGAGGTGATGTTGAGGAGTTGTCCTTATGGTAGACTTTCTTAAATAATTTTCTGGATTGCTTCTCTACTCAGGAGCTGAGGAAAGCAAAAGTGAAGGACGTTGTCAATCTGGGACAAGGAAAAATGTTGGTCAAGGAATATGCCTTGAAATTTCATTAGTTTTCAAGATATGCTCTAGAATTGGTATCAGATATGAGGGCATGAATGAGAAAATTTGCTTCTAGACAGTCTCGAGATTTAATCCTTGAAAGCAAGACCACATAACTGCTCAGCGATATGGATATGTCTAGGTTGGTGGTTCAAATACAACAGGTCGAGGAAGAAAAGAGGAAGCGGGCTGAATTTGGGGAAAGGTGGAGTAAGAAATTTAGGTCTTCTGAACAAGGTGATGGCTAATAACAAGGTATTCGGGACTGGCGGTAAGTGGCCAAAGTAGAAGTGGAAGAGTTCTGGTTCCTTCTCTTCAACTAGAGCTTCTTACCCAAAGCCTTTGGGTGATAGGCGTCAGTAGGGTGGTGATAATTTTTAGGCATAGGGTACCCAGTCTCAGGTGAGCAGGGCACAGTCGGCTTCTTCATACCCTCCTTTTCGGTTCTATAGTCATCTTCATTAGGGGTTTTGTGATAAAGGGAGGGACAGGTGTTTTAAACGTGGTCATCCTGGACATATGCTCAGAAATTATCCAATTGGTAAGGATGCTTCAGGAGCGGTCAAAGCTCTAATTGCTTTATCTTTTGTTCCTGCACCTAGTAGTGTTGCTTTGGCGTCTGCTCCTACTTTCGGTGCCGGCGTTGGTCGAAATAGGTTATATGCTCTTGCATCTCGACAAGAGTCCGAGGTATCACCTGACATCGTGACTGGTATGTTACAACTCCTTTCTCATGACGTATATTGCTTGCTTGATTCAGGGTCCACTCTCTCTTATGTAACCCCATTTATAGCTGTGTATTTTGGTTTTAATCCCAAGGTTATTTTGGATCCATTTTATGTTTCTACCCCGGTAGGAGACTCTTTGGTTGCTAAGAGAGTCTACAGAGGGAATGTGGTATCTATTGGTAGTTAGCAGACTTTGGTGGATTTGTTTGAACTAGATATGGTGGCTTTCAATGTTATTCTAGGGATGGATTGGTTACACTCTTGTTACACGTACTTAGATTGTCGGAACTGTAAGGTTGTCCTTAGGTTCCCTGGTAAACCAGTTATTGAGTGAGAGGATGGTTCCCTAGCTCCTAGGGGGAGGTTTATTTCTTATCTTAGGGCTAAGAGATTAATCTCTAAAAGGTGTCTCTATCATTTGGTCCGGGTTGAAGATTCTAACTCATAGGGTCCTTTTGTGCATTCGGTTTCGGTGGTGAATGAATTCCCTGAGGTTTTTTCGGATGATCTTCCTGGTGTTTCTCTGGATAGGGAGATTGAGTTTTGTATTGATTTGGTTCCGTACACTCGTCCAATATTTATTCCTTCTTATATAATGGCTTCGGTTGAGTTAAGGAAACTCAAGAAGCAACTTAAGGATCTTCTGGATAAAGGGTTTATTCATCCTAGTGTATCCTCGTGGGGTGCACCGGTATTATTTATGCGCAAGAAGGATGGTTTCCTTTGAATGTGCATTGACTATCGACAAATTAATTAGGTAACAGTTAAGAACAAGTATCCTCTTCCAAGGATAGATGACTTGTTTGATTAGTTGCAAGGTGCCAAGTTTTTTTCTAAGATAGATCTTCGGTCTGGGTATCATCAACTTAAGGTTAGGGAGGAAGATATCCCTAAGATGACTTTTCGTACTCGGTAGGGGCACTTTGAGTTCTTGGTTATGTCATTTGGTTTGACTAATGCCCCAATGGCATTTATGAATTTGATGAATAAGTTTTCACGTAGTTTCTAGATCTTTTTGTCATTGTGTTCATTGATGACATTCTGGTTTACTAAGAGTGAAGTGGATCATGCTAATCACCTCCATGTGCTATTGCAGACCTTAAAAGAGCAGCAGTTGTATGTCAGGTTCTCAGAGTGTGAGTTTTAGTTGAATATTATAACTTTCTTGGGCCATATTATTTCTAGTAAGGGGATCATGGTGGATCCACAAAAGATGGCTCTGGTTAAAAGGTAGCCTAGACCCACAACACAAACCGATATTTGGAGCTTTTTGGGTTTGGCTAGATATTATAGGCAGTTTTTGGAAAGTTTCTCAACGATAGTTGTCCCATAGACTAAGCTGACTCAGAAGAAGGAAAAGTTTTCTTGGTTAGATATTTGTGAGGGGAGTTTTGAGAAGCTGAAGGATAAGCTAACTTTGGCTCTGGTTTTAACATTGCCTGAAGGTAGTGAGGGGTTTGTGGTTTATTGTGATGCATCCCGCGTAGGACTTGATTGTGTTTTAATGCAACATGGGAAGGTTATAACCTATGCTTCTAGGCAGTTAAAGGTGCATGAGAAGAATTATCCTACTTATGATTTAAAGATTTTAGTGGTGGTTTTTGCTTTAAAAATATGGCGGCATTATTTATATGGAGTGCACGTGGACATCTTTTCTAATCATAAGAGCCTACAGTATTTGTTCACTCAGAAGGAGCTTTCATACCACTCCACCAATACATTTTTTTGAGATCATGAGGCCTGGTGGATTGTATCAAGATATTAATTTACCCGAATGAAAATGGGAGGTAATTAATATGGATATCATTACTGGTCTTCCTCAGTTTTGAAATCAATTGGATTCGATTTGGGTCATTATGGATAGGATGACAAAGTCCACTCATTTCTTGCAGGTGCAGACTAACTTTTCGGCTGAGGACTAGGCGAGGTTGTATCTTCATGAAATTGTAAAGCTACATAGGGTACCGATTTTGATTATCTTAGTCTTTTCAAAAAGGATTGTGTCACGAACCGAGGCTACCCCTAGTTGCGACAATAGTGCTTACGATCACAAGTGATCACAGCTAACCCATGGACTGATACCTTCTATGAGCACTGATTAATGTAACAAAAATGTACATGTGCGGAAATCAACTATCAAAGCCATAATGTTTAAATACTGAAAATATGATTAAATCATAAAACTGAATGTTTAAAGACATACTGAAAAGACTGATAAAACAGCTGATAACCTGACTACTGCCTAACTATCTGAAAATCCTTTAACTGACTAACTATGGAGTTGATGGGACAAACCCCCAACTAACTCCAACTAAATGGGAATACTATACTAATAAGATAAACTGAAATAAAATAATCATGTCCTCGATAGATGAAGATTCACCACGACTTTTGCTGCTGATAAGTTGAACTATCTAAATGCGGTCAGGAAACTGTGCCTCCGAACCTATGATATAAGACATCATAGCTTGAAGAAAAGTATGCGAACAGTACATTAAATATACTGGTATATAAGATGAGGTTAGGCTGAAATATAAGAGTTACCTGTGCATGAAATAATGAGTGGCTGAACAACATGAGATAACTGAGTATACATGCATGAAAACTAAAAATGCAAGACCAAGCATCTAATATGTCTGAAATACTAAAATTTGATAGCTGAATAGCTAATAATATGTATGCTTTGGTCAAGAAAACCTAAATTGAATTTTGTATAGAATACTAACTGAGACTGTGGGAGGTATCATCTAACCGACATGCCCCAATCTGAGCTAATCGAGGTCCAACCTGTGACCCCAGTTGGACAGATGTCAGCATCATGCCACGGATACTAACAATGGCTATGTGGATCCACTAATCTGATATCCTTAAGGAACAGGGTGTCAAGCCTAAACTGGCGGGTGACCCCTGAGAGAAAGTCAAGCCTAACTAATGGGTGACTCCTCAGAGGAAGTCAAGCCTAACTGATAGATGGCCCATCATATCCTACGCTGGCTACATAGTTCTGGAATACAGGGACTGCTACTAACGACTCTACCTAACTGATGGGGAAGTCTCCATCCTTACATTCATTCGGTCCTAAATCTTACTCACAACTAAACTGATACTTATTAATGGAATGAACTAAGCTTAACTGAACAAACAACTGATCATAACAACTGACTGAATGATAATGCTCATGGTATATCTGAAGTATTTCTGAAGATACTGAAATTATGTAAAAAAAATAGGTATTGGGTGTTCATAACCCACCAGCATTGAATGAAATTAACAATACGTACATATAAAAGCTTTGAAACCATAGTAGGGGATCATTGTTCAAAATCCAACACTTAGACATTTCATTAAACACGTGAGAGTCCTAAACTTAAACATGGGAGTGGGTAAATCAAGTGATAATAACATAATTACAATACTAAAACCATGAGTTAGGGATTTAACATTAAAATTTCATCATTTAAATGTGTAAAGGCTTATTCCATCAAAACACTTGTAAACACAATACATAAATCAAAATTCATAAGAGCCTCATAGAGATAATTAATTATAAACATTAAAATTCATCATTTAAAACATAAAAATGGATTCTTGGACTCCATGGGTGAAAAAGGCCCATTGATGAACATCACACATACCTTAAACCTTAAATCTTGAAAAAGAAACACAAATCTTTAAGCTTTCTTGAAAGTTCTTGTATTTGGGAACTTGATTTCTTGGTTTTCTTGGAGGGAAGGAAATTGAATTTGATGAACTTGGAGATGGTTAGGGTTTTTTTTTTAGAGTAAATTGGAGAATATGGGAAAATAATTTCCTAATTGGAGCTTTAATTCGTGTTTTTACGAATTGGATTGAGGGGGGGATTGAGGGGAAAAGAATTAATTTCCCCTCAGAGAATTCAATTTGCAAATGGAACACGATTTAAGAGGTCACCGCGATGTGATGAGGCCTCCACGGCCATAACCACCGCGATGCGCCAATATCGCGGTAAGCTGATGGAATCGAAATCCAAACACGACCCAATCCTCATCCAAAAAATCTGAAACTTTCTCGAGACATGCTCCTTACACCCTACCCCTGAGCATGAATTAACTCAAAAACCTACATCTTGGGGCCGGGATACCAATTTAAAAATCCTCGAAGTTAAGAGGCCTTAAAATGACTAATTCCCCTACATTTAGAGAAATTTTTTGGCTTTAAACCTCTTATACATGCAACTTGGAGCTGAACTGGGCTAAGAAAAGTATGGGGAATATCTGCCACTTAGGAACATTCGTCCTTGAATGAGACTGATTAAGCTGAGGGTAATGGGAAACTGAGATCGTATACTGAACATGCATGACAAGAAACATGATTACATGACTGAGTCTAGAACATGAGACATGACAGAACTAATTTTGTGAATATATGAAATGACATGAGAATAATTATAAGGCTGAGATAGAAGCAATAGGGTCCACTTATGAGTACCCATTACTTCATGATGGATCTTGTTTCGTGAAGAAAAGTGGAGAGATTTAGTACATAAAAACTCAAGGGTATTACAACATCTCCCCCATGGGATAGTTCATCCCCTGAATGATACTGACTTGGCTAAAATGCTAAGGAAAGACTAAGATGATGCATGGGACACTTACTGACTGAATCATGACTGAATATCTGGAATTTAAAAACTGATACATGATGCACGAACTAAGCTAAATTCGCAAATTACCAGGATGCAAATATTTTTACCTCTTACTAGGAATTCACTAACTCACAATGCAGTCATCCACGTATACACTAATACGATATTCAAGCCTATCTTCTTACCACACATGAACATCCAAACAAACACCCATAAATGCATCTTTCGCATATCCTCCAAACTTCTATCATCAACAACTTTCATGCACTACCTTAAGAAAACACACACAAAATTTTAGCTAACCATGACATATATTAAGAACTTGGCTCAATCTTACTTCACACTTACAGCCTTAGCTAAAACAAGCATATAACAATCTTTCATTAAAATGAAACATTTACTCTCCCACATCTAACAAATTACTTATCATCACCATCATTTCATAAGGGAAGGTCACTAAAAGGTTAGAGCATGAGGACTTGAAGCATGAAAAAATACTATGCATAACTTAGATGCTTAATTGAGGCCTGAGAAATAGAGTATCCATGACTTGGATTCATTACAGAGATAAAAACTAAGGATATACATAACATAATCTGATGTTCACTAATCATTAAGAGTATATCATGAGTACTGGAACTAAACATACTATAAAGAATGAATACATGATTCATGAGTTGTATAACATGAATTTGAAGTTAATAAGTTTCATGGAATATGATTCGTACAGCTGAGCAAACTGCAACTCCTTATATTAGGATATGAAAGCATACATGATTCTATAGGAAATGCATGAATATGAATTATGATCATGGGACTGACATGTAAGGCATGAGTATATATCATGAGGACTGAAGTACAAATTTACACTGAGAACCTTTTGATAAACGCTAAACTGAACTGCAACCACTTTACTCTAAAGTTCGGAATATGACAATACTCATTAGTAATAAATTCACTCTGAAAGACTACACTTGAAAGTGCAAAACCCACTGCTAATACTTCCTTCTGTGATACAACTCTTAACTTTCTATAGCCTAAATGGACAACAAATAATAGCTTTAAACATTGCCTAACTTAGAATATTCATGAGTATCACCCTATACTGAGTTCACACTATCAAGAATTTCAACACTACTTTCTATTAGCCCAATCTTCAAAGATTCACACTTAGATTCTAACACTTAATATGAATATTCTAACACTTAATATGAATATCCCTAGACCTTTAATGAACCACACTAACATCCTTCATAGCCTACTAATATCACATCTCTAAATCACACCCACATCATCATACTTAATTTCGAATTAATAAACATAAGTTCTTGCATATACTATTTCAAGACTTCTGGTTCACCTATCATACAACTAACCCCATGGATACATAATCCCCCAGATTTAGATAATACTATCCCTACTTTACTGCTGCTAAACTTCTGGGTTCGTGCTTCTAACTCTAGGTTATATGCTATCATAGGATTCTGAGAAGGGATCTAAAAACACATCTGACCCCTAAGCAATGAGGTATTACCCCTCCATTCAATGACTGGCTCATTGGGAAACTAAAACTGAACAACTCTATTTTTTCTATCAACTGAGGCATAACATGAATAGAGCTAATCCATGCTGAGAATAACATCAAAATCAGTCATCTGTAGTTCTACAAGATCTACTGAAGTAATTTTCTAAGATACTATTATCGAGCAGTTTTTGTATACCCGTCTGGCTATGATAGACTTACCCACAAGGGTAGACACTGAGAAAGGCTTTGTTAAGGTTCTAGTATAGACACCAAAACTGACAGCTATATAGGGGGTTACAAAATAAAGTAAAGCCCCGGGATCTAACAAGGCATAAATATAAAGATGAAAGGCCTATAACGTACCCGTAACCACAAGGGAGCTTTCCTGATCATGATGGGACTAGAGTTTATATAATCTATTCTGATGCTAACCACTGGTGTCACTAAAAGTGGTGCCCTGCTAAGTCGGGAAACCTACTGGAGTTGATGACTGATTGGACTGACCCTGTTGGTGCAAATTTCTCCCCTTCTAGGAAACTACTCAACATTTCCTAATCCTATGACCCATCTTACCACACCCAAAGCATACATCACTGCCAGCTTTACACTCATCTTGATAATTCTTACCATATTTTCTGTAAAGCAGATTGGTACAACCACTATTCACACTACCCTAGGGCTTAGAGCCTGGCGCCCTATCCTGACTATCATTCTTGAACTTAAGTACTGGCGCACTAGTTGAAGATGGAGCTGGGGCTAAAAACTTCTGACGAAATTGAGAACGGTTACCACCCTTTGACCTTGGCTGAGAAAAATTAAAGCTACCTATTCTGGCCCTCTTATTCTCTCTTTTTCTCTTTAAGCTTCTGTTCCTCAATCTATTGAGCATAGATCATAAGACTAGACATGTCCATCTCCTTAATAAACATAGTAGTCCTACACTCCTTGACCACACTATCAACAATATTAGAAACAAACTTACTCATTCTTAACCTATTATCAGCCACTATTGAAGTAGCATACCTCTCCAACTAAGTAAAATTAAGCGAGTATTCCTTCACACTCATATTACCCTACTTCAAATTTATGAACTCTAGCACATTAGCTTCCTTAAACTCTAAAGGAAATAACCTATCTAAAAAGGTTGTGGCAAACTCCTCCCACTCTATAGGCCCTACCTTAGCACCCCTATTCTCCTTTTACTGTTTATACCACATATGAGCTACATCCTACAACTGGTAAGCAACCAACTTTGCACTGTCACTCGAAGTGACACCCATGATATTAGTCACCTTCTGAATCTTATAAAGAAACTCCTGCGGATCCTCCTCGGACTTAGATCCCAAAAACAAAGGGGGATTAATTCAGGTGAAATCGTGAATCATAGATGCAGTTGTATTTGCCACTAGATTAGCTGGGGCAATAGCCTACTGATTATTCTAAGTAGCTACTAAATGAGCTAAGGTAGTGAATGCAGTTTTGAACTCAGTATAAGAGATGTGCTCATTCAAAGGATCTTTCTAAATAGGTAGAGGTGTGGGTTGACTCCCATTGCTTGTTTCGTTATTCTTTATGGGAGGCATTTTCTGTAATGGAATAAAGGATAGATTAGAAAGAGAGTTTAAATAGAGCCCATGCTTATTCGAATCACATGGATACTAAAAGAAGGGAAATTTTTCCTAAAATGTCTTGTAGCCTCTTGTCCGTAAGTTGGCGTGCTTCACATCCATGCACAAGACTCTACTCAATACAAATTTCAGACTCCCTAGGACATTATAAAACCTTAGGCTCTAATACCAAGTTTTTTCATGACCCGAGGCTACCTCCTAGTCACGACAACGGTGCTTACGTCACAAGTGACCACAAGCTAACCTGTAAGTTGGTACCTACTATAAACATTGATTAAACTAACAAAAATACACATGTGCAAAAATCAATTGTCAATGCCATAAGGTTTAAACACTAAAAACATGATTAAATCATAAATCTAAATGTCTGAAGATATACTAAAAAGACTGATAAAACAACTAATAACCTAACTACTGTCAAACTATCTGAAAATACTCTAACTGACTGACTGTGGTGTTGATGAGATAAACCCCCCAACTAACTCTAGCTGAATTGGAATACTAAACTACTGATATAAACTGAAATAAAATAATCATCTCCTCGATAGATGAGGACTCACCATGACTGTTGTTGCTGATAAGCTAAAGTGTCTAAGCGCGGTCAGGAGACTGTGCATTCGAACCTATGATATAAGAGATCATAGCATGAAGAAAAGTATGCGGTTATACTTTGAATGTACTGGTATATGAGATAAGTTTAGGCTAAAATACAAGGGTTAACTATATATGAAATAATGACTGGATGAATAGCATGAGATAACTAAGTATGCATGCATGAAAACTAAAATACTGAGAATGCAAAACCAAACGTATAATATGTCTGAAATACTCTATAAAACTAAAATACTAAAATTTGGTAGCTGAATAGGTGATAATCTATATACTTTGGTCAACCAAACCTAAATTGAATTATGTATTGAATACTGAACTGAGACTGTGGGAGGTATCATCTAACCGACATGCCCCAATCTGAGCTAATCGGGGTCTAACCTATGATCCCAGTTGGAAGGGTGTCAATACCATGCCACGGGTACTAACAATGGTTGTACGGATCTACTAATCTGATATCCTAAAGGACCCAGGTGTCAAGCCTAAACTGACGGGTGACCCTTAAGAGAAAGTCAAGCCTAACTAACGGGTTACTCCTTAGAGGAAGTCAAGTCTAACTGATGGGTGACTCCTCATATCTTACACTGGCTACGTAGTTCTGGAATATAGGGACTACTACTAACGACCCTGCCTAACTGATTGGGAAGCCTCCATCCCTACATTCACTCAGTGTTGAATCCTACTCCCAACTGAACTGACACTGATTACTGGACTGAACTAAGCTTAACTGAACAAACAACTTATCATAGCAACTGACTGAATGATAATGCTCATGGTATATTTGAATTCTTTCTGAAGATACTGAAATTATGTAAACAAATAGGTATCGGGTGTTCATAACCCACCAACATTGAATGAAAATAACAATACGGACATATAAAAGCTTTGAAACCACAGTAGGGGATCATTGTTTAAAATCCAACACATAGACATTTCATCAAACACATGAGAGTCATGAACTTAAACATGGGAATGGGTAAATTATGTGATAATAACATAATTACAATACTAAAATATCTAACATGAAAATTTCATCATTTAAACGTGTAAAGGCTCATTCCATTAAAACACCTGTAAACACAATACATAAATCAAAATTCATAAGAGCTTCATGGAGATAATTCATCATAAACATGTAAAATTCATCATTTAAAACATAAAAATGGAATTTTGACCTCCATGTGTGAAAAGGCCCATGGATGAACATCACACATACCTTAAAACTTAAGTCTTAAAAGAGAAACAAAAATCTTTAAGATTTCTTGAAAGTTCTTGGATTTGGAAACTTGATTTCTTGGTTTTCTTAGAGGGAAGGTAATTGAATTTAATGAACTTAAGAGATGGTTAGGGTTTGTTTTTTAAGAGAAAATTGGGGAATATGGGCAAATAATGCCCTAACTGAAGCTTTAATTAGTGTTTTACGAATTGAATTGAGGGAAAAAGACTCAATTACCCCTCAGAGAATTAAATTTGCAAATGGAACGTAGTTTAAGAGGTCACCACGATGTGATGAGGTCTCCACCATAATAACCACTATAACACACTAATATCGTGGTAAGTTGATGGAATCAAAATCCAAATACGACCCAATCCTCGTCCAAAAAATCCATAACTTTCCCGAGACATGCTCCTTACACCCTACCCTTGAACATTAATTAACTCAAAAACCTACGTCTCGGGGTTGAGAAGATCAATTTAAAAATCCTCAAAGTTAAGAGGCCTTAAAATGACTAAGTCCCCAACACTTAGAGAAGTTTTCAGGCTTTAAGCCTCTTATACATGCAACTAGGAGCTAAACTGAGCAAAGAAAAGTATAGGGTATTACAAATTGGGGACTAAGGTTAGTTTGAGTACTTATTTTCATCCTCAGATGGATGGGCAAGTATAAAAGACTATTCAGACGTTGGAGGATATACTTCGAGCCTGTGTGATTAATTATGGTGGCAAGTGAGTTGAGTATCTACCTTTGGTAGAGTTTTCTTACAACAATAGCTTTCATTCTAGTATTGGTATGGCCTCTTTTGAGGCATTATATGGTAGGAGGTTTAGATCTCGTATTGGTTGGTTCAACCTTGGTGAAGCAAATATGTTCGGTCTGAATTTGGTTTATCGGGCTATGGAAAAGTTAAAGGTGATTTAAGATAGGCTTAAGGCTTCCTAAAGCCACCAAAAGTCCTATGTGGATGTAAGGCGTAGATACTTGGAGTTTGAGGTTGGGGATAAGGTGTTCCTAAAGGTATCTCCCATGAAGAAAGTAATGCGGTTCGACAAAAAAGAGAAACTCAGCCCGTAGTTTGTTGGTCCTTATGCGATTTTGTGGAGGGTTGGTAATGTGGATTATTAATTGGAGTTACCTCCTCTAGTTTGAGCTCCATTCACCCGGTATTTCACGTCTCTATATTGAGGAAGTGCATTGGTGATCCTTCTTCGGTTGTTACTTTGGAGGGACTGGGTATCTCAGATTCTCTGTCTTATAAAGTGGTCCCAGCTGAGATCTTGGATAGGTATGTTTATCGGTTATGGACCAAGGATGTGGCCTCAATTAAGATTCTATGGAGGAACCATAAGGTGGAAGAGGCTACATATGAAGCGGAGGAGGACATAAAGTCCAAGTATACACATCTGTTTTCTGCTCCTGGGATTTTTGCGGAAGGTATGTGCTCTTCAACATACTTTTGTTTTAAAACTTTGTTAAAGAAAAGATTAATATCTTTGCATTTTAATTTTCTAACTTGGTTAAAGGTTGGATTGATCTTTGATAATGCAAATAAATCGTGCTTGTGTTTACCCTACCTGGTCTGTCATTCGGGGATGAATATTCCTAGTGGGAGAGACTTTAACACCCTGGATTTTCAACCTTCAGAAAATTTTCTGGATTTCTAGTTTTTGGATAGGATATGACTAAGGGATACCATTCCCATATTGGAGTACAGTTTGTATGGGTTGGTCGTATGCTGACCAGTGTTGGTTAGTGGGTTGGATTGGTTTCTGGAATGGATACCATATAAGACCCCACAAAAGTTTTATCTTAACTCAAACCTTTAAGCTTGTTAAGAGGTATCAGACTTAGAAAATTTTAGCTAAGTATCAAGACTTAGAATCATTTTAGCCTTCCAAATTTGGAGGATTTTATTTTCGACCTTTCCGGCCTTAGTTTGTTAATTTTTAAATTTATTCATGATCCAGGTCACTTGTAGGTATCTCAGGAGAGTTTCGGATTTTTTGAACTAGCGTAGGGGCAAGTTTGGATGCCCAAAGTAGTGAAGGGTCACGATAGCCCTGCATCGCGAGGGCCAGTCAACCCAAGTAAGGGTCGCACCGCGATGGCTACTTGACCCAAATAGGGTCGTATCGTGGGGGCTATTTGACCCAAGTAGGGCTCGCGATATGAGGGCATCCCTTTTCAGCACTATTTTAATATAGGTTATAGGGGCAAATGGGTCATTTTCCCCACCCTTATTCAGCCTTAACATAAAATTAATCAGCTTATAGGGCAAAATCTCTTTCTTTACTCATAAAAACTCTCTCAAGAGTAAGCCCTAGCCTCATCAAGTTCAAGAATTCAAGTCTCAAGAACTCACATTGATCTTTTCGAAAGAAGTAATCAAGGTATATGAAATGTTAATCCAATGGTTCCTTCCACCCTTGGAGTCCAAGAAACTATTTATAAACATCAAGTATATGAATTTCATGAATTCCATGTTGGGTTTGATAATATTCATGTTGATAATGATTAATTGAGTTTCAAATCCATGTTTTATGATAAATATCATATGGGGTTAATTGATTTGTATGTGTTATCATGTGAGATCATGCCAAAGCCTTCAAATTGTGAACTTGATATTTGAAATTGTATGCTCACATGTTGATTAATATTATGTGCCTATTTTATTCTTTCCAAGTTATTAATGAATTAAGCATGTGAGTTGAATGGTGAAATTATATCATGTTATTATATAATCCGGTTCATGCCATGCAAGTGTTTTTTAAAAAGCTCCAATGAATGAATGATGATCAAGTACTTATCTTACATATTTCAAACTTGTGCCATGTCTCTTAATTTATGCTATCGAGTCCTGGCGGTATTTATACCCAACAATTTAGCTGTTTACCTAGAGCCATGGTCTGTCATAGAATAGTACTAGTCATGTTATGATCAGTAGTACTATCACTCAGTCACAGAACTCAGGAAAAACTCAGTAGACTCAGTACTAGTCTGGTTTAGTTCAATACTCAGTTTAGACCTCAGTAGCACTCTGTGCTCAGTCAGTTAACAGAATTCAGTAGTATTCCATCAGTCCACGAAACTCACTGAACTTAGTTCAGTTTAATCAAACAGCAATATCAGTAACATTTCAGTCCAACATAGTTTAGACTAGAAATTAGCTCAGTGTCTATTCAGTTGGGAGTAGGATTTAGCACTAAGTGAATGCAAGGATGGGGACTCACCTTCCAGTAGAGTGTGTGATCCTTAAGAGCAGTCTTTGTGTTCCAGAACTACGTAGCCATCGTAGGTTGAGATATCTTCCTGCCAAAAACTATGAGGGTTAATACATCTCATTTGAGTTTTCCTACCAGCGAGGGTTAACGTAAGAGCAAGAGAGGGTCAACTCCAAAAATAATCTTGGGTTCATCAGTATTTTTCAGTTTAAGTAATAGTTTTTCCTTGAACTTACTCAGTTCCATGTTCAGATTACCTTTACAAACTTGGTACCAGTTACCATTGCATATTCAGTTATGTATTCATGGGTCAGTTTAGTCATGTACCCATGCATAAGATATGCATGTTCAGTATATATATATATGAGAAAATCAGCTTATCAGTATTCCCAGTTATGTAGTCATGAATCATGTTTATCTATGTACTCATGCATCAGATATGCATGTTCAATATGAAATCCAGTATATTAGTAATCTCAGTCATGAAATCATGTTTCAGTTGTACATGTCTAGTGTCTAAAATCAGTCTGCCAGTATTCCCAGTTTAGTCAGTCTCTTTTGAGGATGAATGTTCCCAAGGGGGAGATATTGCAAGACCCCACAAAATTTTTAGCTTAACTCAGTCCTTTAAGTTTGTTAAGGGGCCCCAGACTTAGAAAATTTTAGCTAAGTATCAATATTTAGAATCATTTTAGCCTTCCAAATTTGAAGGATTTTATTTTCGATCTTCTCAGCCTTAGTTTGTCAATTTTTAAATTGATTCATGATCAGGGTCACTTATAGGTCATCTCAGGTGAGTTTCGGATTTTTCGGACTAGCGTAAGGGCGAGTTTGGATGCCCAAAACAGTAAAGAAACGCGATAGCCCCGCATCGCGAGGGCCAGTCAACCCAAGTAAGGGTTGCGCCGCAATGGCTACTTGTCCCAAGCAAGGCTTACGATGCGAGGGCAGCCCTGTTCAGCACTATTTTAATATGAGTTGTGGGAGCAAATGGGTCATTTTCCCCACCCTTATTCATCCTTAACACGAAATTAATCAGCCTATAGGGAAAAATCTCATTCTTTACTCATAAAAACTCTCTCAAGATCAAGCCCTAGCCTCATAACGTTCAAGAATTCAAGTCTCAAGAACTCACTTCGATCTTCTTGAAAGTAGTAATCAAGGCATGTGAAGTGTTCATCCAATGGTTCCTTCCACCTTTGGAGTCTAAGAAACTATTTTTAAATATCAAGTATATGAATTTTATGAATTCCATGTTGGGTTTGATAATATTATGTTGATAATGATTAATTGAGTTTCAAATCCATTTTTCATGATAAATATTATATGGGGTTAATTGATTTGTATGTGTTATCATGTGAGATCATGCCAAAGCCTTCAAATTGTGAACTTGATATTTGAAATTGTGTGCTCACATGTTGATTAATATTATGTGCCTATTTTATGCTTTTCAAGTGATTGATGAATTAAGCATGTGAGTTGAATGGTGAAATTATATCATGTTAGCATGTATTCCAGTTCATGCCATGTAAGTGTTTGTTAAAAAGCCCCAATGAATGAATGATGTTCAAGTACTTAGCTTACATATTTCAAACTTGTGCCATGTCTCTTAATTTATGCTATCGAGTCCTGGCGATATTTATACCCAATAATTTATTTGTTTACCTAGAGCCATGGTCAGTCATAGAATAGTACCAGTCATGTCACGATCAGTAGTACTATCAGTCAGTCACAAAACTCAGAAAAAACTCAGTAGACTCAGTACTAGTCCAGTCTAGTTCAGTACTCAGTTTAGACCTCAGTAGCACTCTGTGCTCAGTCAGTTAACAGAATTCAGTAGTATTCCGTCAGTCTACGAAACTCAGTGAACTCAATTCTTTTCAGTCAAACAACAATATCAGTAATAGTTCAGTCCAGCCTAGTACAGATTAGAAATCAGTTCAGTGTCCATTCAGTTGGGAGTAGGATTCAGTACCGAGTGAATCCAAGGATGGTGACTCACCTACCAGTAGAGAGTGTAATCCATAGGAGTAGTCCTTGTGTTCTAGAACTACGTAGCCAGCGTAGGTTGAGATATCTTCCTACCAGATACTATGAGGGTTGATACATCTTATTTAAGTTTTCCTACCAGCGAGGGTTGATGAAAGAGCTTCCTGTCAGAGAGGGTCAACTCACAGCTTGTCCTTACCCGTGGTACGGTATTAACACCCTTCCAACCAGGGTTACAGGTTGGACCCCAAATTAGTTAGAGAAGGGGTATGTCGGTTAGATGATTACCTCCCACAGTCTCAATTTCAATCTCAGTCTTAAAATAGAACTAGTTCAGTTCTACATATTTAGGACTATCAGATACAATTACTCAGCTCAGTACGGAACTCAGTGTAGTTCCAAAACATCAGGACTGTCAGATACAGTCATTCAGTTATCAGTAATTTAATATCAGCATACTTAGATAACAGTTAATCAATATTCAGATTCAGCACTCTGTATTATCACGATCTCAGTTATAGTATACGTATTCATGCATGTACTCTTACTAAGTCATACTCATGTTATTCAGTTATTATTCTTCATGCATATGAACCCATGCATTTCAGCCTACCTCACTGAACATACCAGTACATTCAAAGTACTAACGCATGTCTTTCTTTTGTGCTATGATGTCTTATATCATAGATTCAGACGCACGGACTCTAGAGAACCCTTAGCTAGGGGTTGGCATATTTTGGTTTAAACCAAAAAAAAAAAAAACAAATCAAAATTTAATTTTGGTTTCGATTTTTTGGATCGAATTCGGTTTGTAATTTTAAAATTTTGGTTTTTGGTTTTTAAAAATAATGAAATTTTATAAATAAATAAATAATATATATATATATTATTAACTATATATTGTATATATATATATATATATATATATATATATATATGTATGTATGTATATATATATGTATAATATTTAGTAATTCACATTCACAATTAACATTTAACTGCAAATTCGCATACTCCGCAGGCCGTTTATGGATTGTTTGAGTGACTCAAATATTTTATGGACTATTTTGGTGACTTTGGACTGTTTTATGGACTATTTATGCAAGGTTATATTATATGTAATGTTTAATGACTTTATTCATTATATTAACCTTATGATTATTTCATTTCGTTTCATCCATATTAAGTTATTTATATTTGGGAATGAAAAACAGGTTTGAAAAAAAATATTTTTTTCTAAAAAAATCCATCAATTTTAAATGTTCAATTATGAAAAAGAGAGGCTAACTACTTTAATATTTCAAACCAAAATAGAAATCTGAAATAACCAAACCGAATTTGTAAAAACCAAACCAAATCAAATTTATTTCGATTTGGTTACGGATGTCAATTTTGTCAATCCGAAAACTAATAAACCGAACTGATATTAAACAATCAGACCAAACCGACCAAACTACCACCCCTACCCTTAGCAGTTCAGTTTCTCAGTAGACAAAGTAGTGGCGAGTCCTAACAGTTCAAAGACATAATTGTTTTCAGCATTTCAGTTCATTTTAAGTAGTCGGAGTTAGTTCTGGGCTTTTCCCATCAACTCTACAGTTCAGGCAGTTAAAGGCTTTTTCAGACTAGAGTGTTTTCGGTCAGTTGTTCAGTTTTCTTTCAGTATTGATTTTCAGTTTTGGGTATTATGATACTATATTCAGTATTATTCAGTATTGAACCTTATGGAAAGTTTCCACCTATTTTCGCATAATTACAGTATTATTACTCAGTTATTATAGCAGGTACCAGTCATGGGTTAGCTTATGGTCCTTCGGGACTATGAGCACTATGTGACGTTCGGGGTACAAACTCGGGGCGTTACATACCACTTGGTTGATACGAGTTGTATTGGTGGATACAGGTCGCCTGGTTTGGGGTTTTTCCTTTACTTAATCTTAGACTAGGTAGCTTAACTTGGATCTGAATACGAGTGGTTCACCATGGGTCGTAAGCTAGGGTACGAGTTGTACGATAAACTCATATAGTGGACAGTGTTCAATTCTCTTTGATTCTATTCTGTCAGGGGTACAAGTCAAAGGTACGGATCGTATGCTTTGAGAACGACTTGGTTTGGGTAATTCATACCTTGGACAGTGTTGGGTCCAAGGAGGACGCCTAGGGTACGAGTAGTGGGTACCACTCGTATTGGAAGGTACAATGACGGGAATTTTATGTAGTTTAAGTGAGGGCAATCTGAATATTTTCCCACTTAACCTATTAAGGCCCCAGACTTTTAACATACTTGGGAGGTTATTTACCCTATTATTCTATTTATTAATACTTAGAAAACACTCTCTAATCCTCTCTAAGTATTTTGGGTAAAGGAAGTCTAGGGTTTCACTAAGGCGATCACTTT
This sequence comes from Capsicum annuum, assembly GCF_002878395.1. Classification (NCBI taxonomy): domain Eukaryota; kingdom Viridiplantae; phylum Streptophyta; class Magnoliopsida; order Solanales; family Solanaceae; genus Capsicum; species Capsicum annuum. The sequence goes on along the minus strand of NC_061111.1, from coordinate 157,557,757 downwards.
GGGGCTTGTATTGGTGATTTATCTCTATTATCTACTCAATTTAAGGCATGTACTCCTTCCCTCATTGTTAGTTCCAACTAAAGGCATATTTTGTAAATTGTTTTCATGGCATAATTGTTATATGTTTTTGTGTTTTCAAATATATATATTGGGGGGTTTGGTTATAATGGATTGGTTATGGTTTTCCCATGTTTTAATTTTGTATTTACATGTTTTAATGGTGGTTTGGATACTTGGTTGCACGGGAATGATTAATTGGTATTTGATTTTGGTTTTGGAAACACTATGCCCCCAATATCTTTGATAAAATGCCTATGAGAATGCTTTTACTATATTGTTGGACTTTTTAATGGAACTATTGTATGGTATGGTTTGGTAATGAAACCCTAAAAGGTTTGGAATGGTTGGAATGGTTTGGTGGTCATGATTATAGTTAATTGAACTTCTTGTGGGGTACAATGAAATCCCCCAAGTAAACATGTTAATGAACAACTTGTGTGGTACATGGGACTTCCCCAAGCAAACACAATAATGGAACACTTGTGGGGTACATAGGACTCCCCCAAGTTAACTTGGTAAATGGGTACAAGGGAATCCCTTAACCTCTTAAGGTTTGGTTAAGGAAAATACTTGCAAGTTATAGTCGGTATGACGATACCACTATAGTAGCCTTGGTTAATAGTAAATAAAATAATGGATTGGTTGGTTGCAAATGGCTTTAATCAGGAAATAATGTCGGGGTATGATAGCTAACTGTGATGGTGAGAGTTCAATAAACGAACACTGAAAATTCATGTTTTCCGACATGAGGAGTTGGTCATGGCGACCATATATGATACTATGAGGTACATGGGAATCCTCTAAGTACACTATACATATGTATCATGCAGAGCGAAGGGTACTTTGGAATCCCCTACTCTTATGGTATCTCCGGTTCGTGCGTCTATATGCATCGAGGCCCGTTCAGGGGGTTACACTGGACCCATATAGCTCGTGGGTGATTTTAGGATGGTTAAGCTACACATCCCAGGTTAATGGTTAGGTTAATGGTTTTAAATGCATTCTAACTATATATATATATATATATATGATTTGTCTATTTATAAGCACTAACATCATCCTCTAAACAACTTTTTCCTAATTCAAAATTGGAGGGTCAACTGTAATAGGGATGTAAAACATTAAAAACAAAGAAATCAAAGCTTCTCATAAGATAATTAGGTTCTGCTATGTTATGAATAAAATCAGTTATCAAATTTTGGTGAACACGTATAATCAGTTGCAGACTGCGTAGTAGAAGCTAAAATGCATAGTTGTAAGAAACAAATAACATGCATAAAATGTCTACAAATGATTAGCACCAAACACATTTAAATGGGTTGTTTATCTAATAACACAATTTTCTAATTTCTGAGAGCAAGCAGCCAAAAAAATGACATTTTTCAGGCAGATTTTTATATATACTACACTAAGCCTGAAACACCAATCAAAGAATTTAAGTAGTTGATGAAACACCAATATTTCAGGAAGTATGTGTGTGTCAAGAGCCCTAAGCAGACACATTACCAAACTCACTATACTTCAAAAAGGAAAATCTAAGATAGAAACTAATGCTTGTCCAAGGCAAAACTATCTCAATCAATACAAGTAGGACGAAGAATGAGTAGACACAACAGGTGGAACAACATCAACTGCTCACGAGCCACTACTTTGGTATAATTCAGTTGTTGGAACAATATCAGCACACTAATAAGTATTAGATGCAGAAGCTCTCACCAACATCATTTGGTGTAATACCCTATTATTTAATGAAGGCTAATTAAGTAATTGACAAATAAAAGGGTAAAAAATAAGTTTAATTTAATAATACATAGGGGAAAAGAATGGGCCTTAGCCCAATTTCTACTTAATGGAGGATTTAGTAAGTCAAAAACATTGGCTAATCCATCCATCCATTGTCGACACGAAGCAAAAGAAAAAACAATCACGAAGCAAAAGAAAAAAATGTAAAGTTGTTTGTATCCAGTGAAGAAGAGAGAAAGAAAAGAAAAAACTTGAGGCACTTACAAATAAGATAAAAGGAGAAGAAGAGGAGAAAGGTAAGTTTCTCAACTTACTTTATAGATTTGATTTATATAACTCTCAATCCCAAATCTGAAGTCATAAAATATATGAATCAAATCTATAGAATAAGTTAAGAAACTTACCTTCATCCTCTACTTCTCCTTTTGTCTTATATATCAGTGCCTCGAGGTTTTTCTTTTATTTCTCGCTTCTTCACTGAATACAAACAACTTCAACTTTTTTTCTTTTGCTTGGTGTCGTCAGTGACTGAAGGGAATAGCCAATGTATTGGGCTTACTAAACCCTCCATTAAATAGCAACTGGGCTAATGCCCATTCTTTTTCGTAGGTCTTATTAAATTAAACTTATTTTTTTACTCTTTTATATATCAATTACTTAATTAACCTTTATTAAGTAATGGATATTACTTGGGTTTGGTAATTGGCAACCCTGAAGAGCCTTACAAGTACGATGGTAGCCTATAAGTATCACAGATGTGGTGCTTGGCAACACCATAGAGCCTTTCAAGTATGGTAGAGGCCTATAAACATCAACTTGTATGATATTTAAGTAATTAGGTTACTTCATAGGTTGAGTGTCTACAATTTTCCCGTATTATTATTCATACCCAAATAAATAAATCAGTCATAACTGTCACACCCCATTTTTAACCAAAAGAAAAAAAAAAAGATTGGATTTTAAGTTCGAAAGGATTTTTATTATTGAAGTGACAAAAAGATGAAAATTTTGTTCTGAAAAAGAATTGTTTTTACATTCAAAACTCGAAGTCGCCACTTGGCATAAATCGGATGTGTCAACTCATCCTTAGATATCCTTTTTCAAAATGGTTTTGACTCTTAAAACTGATCCGCGAACAGAGATTCTAGCTAAGGAATTCTGTTGACCGAGGGGAAGGTATTAGGCACCCCTCGATCCCGTGGTTCGACCACGGTCGGTTGGTGGAGCATATCGACTAATTTGACATTAAAGATATATAAAGCACACAAAACACATAAAAAATCAAACCAACAAACAAAACAAAATGAATCAAAAATATAGTATCCAGTCCTAGTTGTACAGTCCCAAAAATAAAAAAATATGAAAATGTAAATCCTATTCTAAATTAATCCTAGACTAAGCCCCAATGCCTCACCCGATACCTCGGGCCTTCATCACGAACGTTCTCCAAGTACATAATACTTCAGGGCATTCCCTGGATAAAATAATACAAGTACTTCAGGGCATTCCCCAACCAAATGATACAAGTGACCCCAAAGCAAGAAAGCCAAAAACCATTCAATCACACAGTTGAAATATCCCATCAATCCACAGTCCCTAAATTTACCTACCCGACCTATGTTTGCCTATCCCACTCGACCTACCATGATACTATCAAGTTATATATCAATAAATCAAAACCACAATAATCACTTTATCAACTTTTAACTTACGTCCAAAACAATCAATTTTAATTCTCAAATGAGATATCATTTCATCACATAATCCATAATCTACAATCAAGGGAATCAAACATCGAATCAAAACAACCAACAATTCACATCATCACGGATCAACCAACACGATATTTAATTCAATGCACCAAATATCATCAACAATAAGATAAAAGAGGTGAAAGAGTAGAATTAGACCTCATTTGAAGCTTTCAAATTTAATGTTATTCGAATAAAAAAAGTCCACACCCGGAAACTGCGAACAGAACCTCAAACAAATGAACTCGTCCAACTTGGAACTGAGAATCACAGAAACAAAGAGACCTGGACCAGATTCTCATGAACCCACAGAACCTCAAACTAAAAATCATGAGAAATAAGAGAAATTCGACCCGATTCCAATAGGTTTGGACGGAATCGAAAGCAGATCGAGGTTTTGTTTGATGATTTTGTGTCGTTGTAACCCCGGTAAACTTTGGCTATGGCCAAAAAGACAAAGATATATTAGTTGAGACGTATTTCGATGGGTTTTGAATGAATTTGTGACAGCTAGATGCGATTTCGACGAGTTTGTCGTTGTAACAGTAATCAAACGACCAATATCGTGTTCCTCAAGCCCTCACTCGCCGGAAATTGCTTCACCATCGTTCTTTTTTCAATTTCAATCGCGGATCTCTCCCTCTCTCACAAATCTCTATCACTCTCTCGCAGATCTCTCTTACTCTCTCGCAACTCTCTCTCCCTCTCTTTGTCCATGTGTGTTGTGTATATCTATTCTGTGTATGTAAGTGTATTCGATCAACCAAGAAGAAGAAAAAAATGAAGGTTTATACGTATGTTTTTTTTCTTTTTCTCCCCAGATCCTGGAATCCCCCTTTGTTATGGTGTGTGCATATCCCCTTTATTTTATTCTATTCCAGGCTAAAATAACATAAAAAGAGGGTCAGGGGTTAGGGGGTATGTGGTGGTGAGTAGGGATGGGGTAGGTTGTTAGGATGAGGTGTAAAGTTGGTTAGGATAGGATTAAAATAAGATAGAATTTGTTAGGGATTATGTTAAGGGTTGTTATTTTTTGTATTTTTGTGGGGTATATCACATGGATGAGGGTGTGTGGTAAGGTGAGCTAAAATGAATAAAATTGAACTTGGGAGAGACAAAATTAGGGGTCTACAGCATGCCCCCTTTGAATGTAAACATGAAGTATTTTCAGACAAAGAAGTAGACAACGAGATAAAATTTTGTCCCGGTCATTATTCAAAAAGAATGAAATAGAAGGGAGGAGGGAAACCAAGTCTTGACTTTGGACATCATACTCATCCCTAGTTATGAGGGAATCAAGTCACAGGTATCCCCAAGGACTGAAAGAAGAACTGAAAGAAGAGGGACTATACCGAGGACTGAAAGAAGAGGGACTATATCGAGTTAGGGAGTCGACCGAGGTTCTATCGAGGTTTCGATCTGTGGCTCTGTCATTACATCAAAAATAATAATTACAAGTTAAAACATAAATGAAATTACAAAAGTCATATCTATGCGGCTTCTTTTGGACTCTTGACTTGAGTTTCATCACCCTACTCTTCAGGCGGGCTCCTGACTTGCCATTTCCTCAACTTGTTGCTTGGCTTTCAATTTCATCACCCTGTTTTTCAGGCGGGATCTTGACTTGTTATTTTTCAATCTGTTGACTCTCAATTCCTTCACTTTGTTGCTTGACTTTCAACTTCTTCACTTTGTTGCTTTGACTTTCCATTTATTCCCCCTTGTTCTTCAGGCGAGCTCCTGACTTTCAATTTCATCAGCCTGTTCTTCAGGCGGGCTCCTGACTTACCATTTTATCACCCTGTTCAACAGGCGGGCTCCTGACTTGAAATTTTATCACCCTGTTCTTCAGGCGGGCTCTTGAACATAAAGTAAATCCCTATTTTTCAAGAGAGTCCTAAACATAAAGTAAATTCCCATTTTCTAGAAAGTCCTGAACCGAAAGTAAATTCCCATTTTTAGGAGGGTCCTGAGCATAAAGTAAAATCCCATATTTCAGGAGGGTCCTGAACAGAAAGTAAAATCCCATTTTTCAGGAGGGTCCTGAACAGAAAGTAAAATCTCATTTTTCAGGAGGGTCCTGAACAGAAAGTAAAATCTTATTTTTTTCAGGAGGGTCCTGAACAGAAAGTAAAATCCCATTTTCCAGGAGGGTCCTGAACAAAAAGTAAAATCCCATTTTCCAGGAAGGTCCTGAACAGAAAGTAAAGTCCCATTTTCTAGGAGAGTCCTGAGCAGAAAGTAAAGTCTCATTTTTCAGGAGGGTCCTGAACAAAAAGTAAAGTCCCATTTTTCAGGAGGGTCCTGAACAGAAAGTAAAGTTCCATTTTTCAGGAGGATCCTGAACAGAAAGTAAAGTCTCATTTCTCATGAGGGTCCTAAACAGAAAGTAAAGCCCCATTTCTCAGGAGGGTCCTGAACAGAAAGTAAAATCATATTTCTCAGGAAGGTCCTGAACATAAACTAAAATCCCATTTTTTAGGAGGGTCCTGAACAGAAAGTAAGATCCCATTTTTCAGGAGGGTCCTGAACAGAAAGTAAAATCTCATTTTTCAGGAGGGTCCTGAACATGAAGTAAAATCTCATTTTTCAGGAGGGTTCTGAACATAAAGTAAAATCTCATTTTTCAGGACGGTCCTAAACAGAACATAAAATTTCGTTTTTTAGGAGGGTCCAGAAATAAGGTAAAATCCCATTTTTCAGGAAGGTCTTGAACAGAAAATAAAGTAATTTTCTATTTTTCAGGAGGGTCCTAAACAGAAAGTAAATTTCCATTTTTCAAGAGGGTCCTCAACAAAAACTAAATTCCCATTTTTCAGGAAGATCCTGAACAGAAAATAAAATTCCATTTTTCAAGAGGGCCCAGAACAGAAAGTAATTTCCTATTTTTCAGGAGGGTCCTGAACAGAAAGTAAATTCCCATTTTCCAGGAAGGTCTTGAGCAGAAAGTAAATTCTCATTTTCCAAGAGGGTCCTGAACAAAAAGTAAATTTCCATGGATGTGCTTTTCCAATGGTAAATAAATAAAGTGAAGCGAATTTGCCCCTATTTCAACAAAGAAAATTTGTCAATTAAAAATACAGTGGTGGCTTGTAGCACTTGGCTATCCCGACACCTGCTCTAGTGTCTATTTCCTTTATTTTGTTTCGGATTGTTGGCACTTGCCCCTGCTTGGTCACGTCATTGATCCAAACTCAAATTATTAAGTGTGACTTTGAAATAAACACAGTATCTCTTTTTGTCATGCTTCTCAGATAAACCCTTTAAACCTTGGTATTTTCATGATTTCCCAGATTTGCCTGTTTACAAAGCTTTCTGCATGCCCTTTTTCGGCTCACAATCATGTCTCTTTCATGCGCTGGCCTTTTTGTCTTGCTTTATACAATTAAAGAAGTTGGCAGTCAGTTTTGAAATCTCTTCTCACTTGTTTTGACATGAACTTGAGTCAAAGACAAGAGAAAAATAACAACAATTTTTGCTTTATTTGGATAACTGACTCAAGAAAATAAAAATAAACTAAAGAGAAGAAAAAAAACGACAATGATGTCCCCATTGAAAAAGATGAAATAAAAGTTTATTTGAAAATGACAGTCAACTCTAATAATTATGACATGCATATCAGATTAGACTGCCTGATCTTTCCATCCAAAAATTTCTACCAATTGTTGTTGAGTGAATGACCTCGAAATTGAGTTTCTTCCTTAGGTCAATTGCATTTAAGACCTCATTCGACTAGTGGCGCCTTGAATGGTTTTTGTCAACAAGCCTCTCTCATTTTCCTATTCTCAGCTCACCATTGTCGTATGGTGTCTGTGAGGGTTTTTCACCAATGAGACTCTCTTATTTTTATTTGTCTCAACTCACCGTTGTCTTATGGTGCTCGTGAGGGTTGTCACCGATAAGACTGTCATTTTTATCTCCCTCAACTTACCATCGCCTTATGATTCCCGTGAGGGTTTTCACCAATAAAACTCTTTTATTTTTATTTCTCTCAACTCACTATTGCCTTATGGTGCCCGTGAGGGTCTTCACCAATAAGACTCTTTTATTTTTATTTCTCTCCTGATTCCTTATGCTGAGGAAGACAAGTAGTTCCCAAAATGCATCATCACATTCATTGCATGCTTAGCCTTAACATTCTCAAAGATTGATCTGAAGGTATTTCTTCGGTTATAACTTGGATTTTGGATAGGGTTAGAAAGAAAGGATGACATGAGGCCCAAATGACACTTGAAGTGGGTTAGGACTTACAACTTTTGAAATCGACCCAAATAATGAGGATTAACTCCAACCCCAATTTCTTTTGACTGGGCAATTCTAAATTATTTATTTGGTTGGACCGAGCCTCGAATAAGGCAGCCTACGTATCTCGCCCCCGAAAGAGGAGAATCAAGTCACGCGTAGTTCTGAAAACTGGTTCTGCATGATTTAGACTTTTGATTTTTTTTCTTTTATTGATACTCTTTTCTCTTTGAATTTTTCTGACTCTATTTGTCTGGGCACTTTTCTTTTTTCTTATGGACATATTTTCTTTTTTCTTTTTTTACTCTATTTTGATTCCAAAAGAGGGGTATGAAAGAAAATAGGACTAAAGCTCAAATGGGATAAATAAAGGATGACACAATGTTTGGATAACAGAATGAAATTCCTTCGTCATATCAATCCTTCAAAATGCAAGTACATATCATGGAATATGAAAGTGCACAATCAATATCATTTATGACATGTTTTACAACACTAACTTGCTCCGAACATATGTACCACCTCTTTTTCTACACTTGCCGAACATACAACTCTATCTTTGTTGTACATCCCTCACATTGAATGACTCATGTTTTCGTGGAGTTGATTTTGTTCCGTTCCTTGGGATCATATATCCACTATTTGACCTAATTGAGCTATGTTTTTCAATTGATGACCAAGTTATTCTTGTGATTTTCAAAATAATTGCCTTAATTTTCAAAGAAGGTTTGAACTTGTCACCAAATGTCTCAGCACTCTACCTATTTTCTCAGATGCTTTCTTTTTCTAACTTTAATCCTCTGATTCAATGTTTATGCTTAAATTGGATTTTAAGATCTAGCTAAAAATTCCGCTAGCATGTCATAACACTAGAATTAACCTAAAATATACTGTATAAATAAATAAACAAACAACATATATTTAAAACACAAAGAAAAAAGGGACACTTCATTCAATTAAAATAAAAGATAGAAGGGTTTGAACATAACGACAAATGGACAAAACAAGATAGATCCTAAACTACAACCCTAAAATAATTCGGATAATAAAAAATAAAATAAAGCAAACTACCAGACCTCTTCCTAGTAGGGAGAGGGGTGACTTCTCAATTGCTCAGCCTGATATTTTAGCCTCTGGTTTGCATATCAGCATGATTGGAGTTTTCCTCACTGTCAATGTTCTGCACCATAATCGATTTATCTTGAATCATCTTTTCAATTTCTATTTTCAAAGCCCAATAATCTTCAATACTGTGACCCTGAACATCAGAATGATATGCACATCGAACATTAGGATAAAAACTTCTTGAATGTGGGTTAGGAGTATACCCAAAGAGAGGAGTGATCATGCCTTGTTGTGCCAATCTCTGAAATAAACTGGCATACGACTCTCCATTTGGTGTGAAGCTATCCCTCAATTTCTGCCTCATTTCATTGTTTGGCTTGAATCCAAAATCGGGCCTCGAAGGACTTTGGTAGGTTTGTGGAGTCGGAGGGTGACTCTGAAGAGTTGGTACGTGCCATTGTGAGTAAGGAGGGAGTTGAACATATGGTTATACGCAATATACTAGATATGGAGGTGAGAAAATGGAGTATAATGAATTTTAAGAGGGATTATAGAGAGTTTGGGTATGAAATTGGGCTTGAGACTGACGGTAACGACGACGTCGTCTTCTTAGGTGTGCCCGTTCTCCAACTCTAACAGCATTTGTATATTTCCCATTTTTCTCCCTTCCAGATTCCTTTAATTGATTGCAATATTGTCCCAAATATTTCACGAATTCCTTCTGTCCATCTTGCTCCTTAAATTTTGGTATCTCAAGGCTTGGAGGAGGGTTAACACCTGAAGACATGCCCCTGTTTTTGTATGAAACATCTTTTTCACTCGCAAGTCTAGGGAACTTTTCACAGTATTTCCTGCATTCTTAATTTTTCCAACCATTTTCTCTGGCTTTTTTTGGCACACTAGGCTACTTGTTAAGAAATTTTGGTGGTCCAGTTAAGTTAAAAGCAGGCTCAGGAGTATAACAATGATCACCAAGAGTATTGAATATAGGTTCACTAGCAGCATGGGACGCACAACCGTTGAGCGAGCTAGTATGGAAGTCCCAGTAGAGGATTGAGCAACAAGATCACAGATGACATATGGTGTTGTGAATGTAGCAGGCTTATGCTGAGAAGCTAGAGGAAAAGAGGTGGAAGTATTGAGATGTTTTTTGGCTCGAAATGATTTCTGAGTCATGTTGCAGTGCATCAACAACAGTAGAAAATTGAATTTGATATTTTAGTGGAAAACTCGAGATGTTTGTAGGATCAATAAAGGGAAATAGAGGAGGAGGCAACCCCCAGGCCCAAGCTCGATGCATTTCTGTCATTTGTTGTCTTAAGCTCCTAATTTGTTGCTTCAAATTCTCTTTTTTCTAATTCCTTGTTTGATCCATGATATCACTCTCTATATCTTTGTTGGACACAACTAACCCTTTGAATTTGGTGTGATGTGAAGTACCAGCCAGAATGTCACAAACCAACTACCTTAAACTGACTCAACAAAAAAAAACAGCAAATGTGTTATAGTTCAACACTTTTTCAAAACCTCTTTTTCCATTTTTTTTTTTTAAAAGATCACCGAACCCAAGAAGGGCGTCTACATATCTCACTCCCGAGAGAGGAGAATCAGGTGTGCATAGTTCGTGAAGTCTTGCCAAAATGGCCAATTAAACTCTTTTTCCATTCTTTTTCTTGAAACTTCACAGAGAAAAGAAAATAACAAATTGTTAAAAGAATTGACAAAATCTTTTTGTATTTTTCAAGTTTAAATCCATACACAAAATGAAATCTATAATTACCAAATAAAATCATTTTGGGCTTTCAATTTTGAGTTTCATACAAAAATGAAATTTAAACCTATTAAAGGAAAATCTTTTTGAATTTTTCAAATAAGATCCACCAAAAATAAAACCTACGATTATTAAGGAAAATCTTTTTGTATTTTTCTTTTCAAGGCATATATGAAACACCTACTCTAAATGAGGAGAAGAAATCTTTTTTTTGATCTTTTAAATAAGATCCCCAAATCAACAATAGGTTGCCTACGTATCTCACTCTCTCGGGAGGAGAATCAGGGGTGTGTAGTTCGTCCAGATTGAACAATTAAGAATTAAATGACAAATTAAACTCTGAATTGAGAGTCACGACTAAAGATAGATGAATAAAATCTTTTTGGGGTTTTTAATTAGAAACTAACACCAACAACTATGAAAGAGAAAATATTTTTGATATTTTCATCAATAAAAATAATAATGTACAAAGCTCCTATTGAAAGAAAAAAAATATTTTTTTAGATTTTTTGAATTGTGAATACTTACTAAAGAAATAAAAGGAAAATCTTTTTAATGTTTTTAATTTTTGGGGAAATGAGTGCAAAAAGTAAAAAAATATTTTTTTCTTGAATTGTGAAAAACAAAAGCCATAAAGAACCCTAAAAACTGTCAAATCTCTTTTTTTTCACTCTTTTTTTCAACGATTTCTTGCCTACACATTTTGCTTCTAAGTTATGGTTTTGCCCAAATCAGTCTGTCAAATGACCTCGTTACCCTTAAAGATGCAATATTTATCACGTAGGGATGCCTTAGAGGTGAGTTTCCTATAAAGGACCAAGTGAGTCCCTCTAAGTCTCAATATGATGCAGATAAGCATGATCTAAAGGCTGACCTACGCTGGGGTTCACTAACAAGGCTATTCGAGGGAGCGTATGGTCGATAGTGGCTGTTTTAGCTTTCCACCCACTTCATACTAGCCGACGGCTCCCCCTCCTAAGATAAGGGTGACTCAACTAGAGGTCGTGTACACAGTGTGCACTACGGACTTGTTGCAAAAAAAATGACTTGGGTTATGCACATGATGCCAGATATAAAGCGGTAACACATAGATTAAAACTGTAAACAAAGAGCACGCAAGCACTCAACAATGAAAAAAAAAACAATAACACAAAACAACACAAACAGCGTCGATACACCCATATGCCAAACTAAGCCGATACAGCTCCAAAAAAATAAGCTTGAATTATGAAATTATCCCAGTGGAGTCGCCAGAACTGTCATACCCTATTTTTAACCAAAAGAAAAAAACAGATTGGATTTTAAGTTTAAAAGGGTTTTCATTATTGGAGTGACAAAAAGATGAAAATTTTATTCAGAAAAAGAATTGTTTTTACATTCAAAACTCGGAGTCACCACTTGACATAAATCAGGTGTGCCAGGTTACCCTTGGATATCTTTTTTTAAAACGACTTTTGAGTCTAAAAACGGATCCACAAACAGAGATTTTGGCTAAGAAATTCTGTTGACTGAGGGATAGGTGTTAGGCACCCCTCGATCCCGTGGTTCGACCACGGTCGCTTGGTGGAGCATATCGACTAATTTGACATTACAAATGTATAAGCCACACAAAACACATAAAACAATCAAACCAACAAATAAAACAAAATAAATCAAAAATATAGTATCCAGTCCGAGTTGTACAGTCCCAAAAATAAAAAAATACGAAAATTTAAATTCTATTCTAAACTAATCCTAGACTAAGCTCCAATGCCTCACCCGATGGTTCGGGCCTTCATCACGAACGTTCTCCAAGTACACAATACTTCAGGGTATTCCCCGGATAAAATAATACAAGTACTTCAGAGCATTCCCCGACCAAATGATACAAGTGACCCCAAAGCGATAAAGCCAAAAAACATTCAATCACACAGTTCAAATATCCCATCAATCCACAGTCCTTAAATTTGCCTACCCGACCTACGTTTGCCTATCCCACTAGACCTACCATGATACTATCAAGTTCGATATCAATAAATCAAACCACAATAATCACTTTATCAACTTTTAACTTCTGCCCCAAAACAACCAATTTTAATTCTCAAATGAGATATCATTTCATCACATAATCCATAATCCACAATCAAGGGAATCAAACATCGAATCAAAACTACCAACAATTCACATCATAACAGATCAACCAACACGATATTCAATTCAATGCACCAAATATCATCAACAATGAGATAAAAGAAGTGAAAGAGTAGAATTAAACCTTATTTGAAGCTTTCGAATTCAATGTTCTTTGAATAAAGAAAGTCTGCACCCGAAAACTTCGAACCGAACCTCAAACAAACGAACTCGTCCAACTCGAAACTGAGAATCACAGAAACAAAGAGACCTGAACCAGATTCTCATGAACCCACACAACCTCGAACTAAAAATTATGAGAAATAAGAGAAATTTGACCCGATTCTAATGGGTTTGGACGGAATCGAAAGCAGATCGAGGTTTTTTTGATGATTTTGTGTCAATGTAACCCCGGTAAACTTCGGCTATGGCCAAAACGACAAAGATATATCAATTAAGACGTATTCTAATGGGTTTTGAAGGAATTTGTGGCAGCTAGACGCGATTTCGGCGAGTCTGTCGTCGGAACAGTAATCAAACGACCAAATCGTGTTCCTCAAGCCCTCACTCACCGGAAACTGCTTCACCATCGTTCTCTTTCGATTTCAATCCCGGATCTCTCCCTCTCTCGCAAATCTCTCTCTTTCTCGCAACTCTCTCTCCCTCTCTCTGTCCGTGTGTGTGTTGTGTATATCTATTCTGTGTATGTAAGTGTATTCGATCAACCAAGAAGAAGCAAAAAAGAAAAGGTTCATACGTATGTATTTTTTTCCTTTTTCTCCCCAGATCCTGGAATCCCCCTTTGTTATGGTGTGTGCATATCCCCTTTATTCTATTCTGTTCCAGGCCAAAATAACGTGAAAGGAGGGTCAGGGGTTACAGGGTATGTGGTGGTGAGTAGGGGGTGGGGTAGGTTTAGGATGAGGTGTAAAGTTGGTTAGGATAAAATTAAAATAAAATAGAATTTGTTAGGAATTATGTTAAGGATTGTTATTTTTTCTATTTTTGTGGGGTACAATAATATGGATGAGGGTGTGTAGTAAGTTGAGCTGAAAAATAAAATTAAATTTTGGAGGGACAAAATTAGATGTCTACAATAACTACTCTTATATTATTGAAATATAACTATTTGTATATTTCTTATTAATCATTAAATCTAACAAACGCTAATAAATCAATTTACTTATAAAGATATATGATACCTACCATTTAATACCACAAAATCAAAATTCATGCTTGCAATGAAGGAACTCAAGAGTACTTTTAGACATGATGAAAATGAATTGCTGAGTGTTGGCAAACAGTAGCTAGAGTTGAAGTGTTTCGATGTATTCTGCAAGATAAAGAGAGATGGTCAGTAGTTAGTACCTGAAATAGGCAAGAAAAATCTAGAAATTTATCAATAATTATTCAATGAAGGTTCAGTTCATAATACATAAATGTACCCTTTAACTTGGCCTAAACGACATTCATGTTCTCCAATTTTGGGTGAACATATATAGACACTAATACTATCATAATATCAAATAAGTATTCATGTTCTCCAATTTTGGGTGAGCATATATAAACACTAATACTATCATAATATCAAATAAGTAGGTGTATGCATCCTATGAAGTAAATCATAAAAGACACATTTATGTATTATGTCGAAGTTTATCAATAACATTATCATTATCTCTACATTCGGCTGAACTAAACTGTCTGCTCATACTTTTTTAAAGAAATATCTTTTTATGAAGTTTTTCTAGGATAGTATTTGAGTACCTTCTGGAAGAAATTAGATTGCAATAGGAAAGGATACTTATATTATATAATATAATTAGACAATATACTCATAAATCTCAGAGTGACAAAATTGAATATGAAATTTAAAAAAATAAACAATTTTTTCCATTACTTAAGCTCTTGTCCACATCAATTGGAAGAACAAATCAAAGTTTTTAGTAGATAATATATGAAAAATAAATCAAAGCATTTTGCGCATTTGTAAATTACACTTATTTGGGCACAAATAGTAAGTCATCATTTCGAAGTACCCATTGAAGAATTGTTCTCCTATTTTGTTTGCATACAATAATTTGGAGCAAGTACACAACGTTTGCATGCGCTCGTCCACTGTCTAAGCCTATTTTATTTTCATGATCTGCTATGAAAACACTGCTACATTCTAGCATTAAGCACAGATTAATAGATCCAATTAGAAAAAACAAAATAATAGGGCATGGAAGAAGAGACACAAGTAAACTAAACAAAGGAAATAATAAAACAGAAGAAATACACGATTAAAACAAATCAATAAATTCAAAAGAAGTATCAGGATGAATGGTAGATGGATTTCTCTATATAGAATGACCTCTAATCTTCAGTTGAATACAAAGGAGCTGAAATCTATAGATTTCTTATTCTCTAATTCAGAAAATTTTGTTGATTTCGATTACTCAACCTCAATACAATTCAACAAACAAAGGGCAAAAAAATAAAGATAGCCGAAAGATACCTTTCAAAATCAAATTTTACGGATCTTGTAAGTAAATCTACCCTAGCGAGAAATCGAATTCGAATTCGGTGTTCTTCCATTAAAAATTACCTGGCATATATAAAAATCTCAAAATATACCCGCATCGAGAAATTTGTAAACCCTATAAATCTTGCAACTTGGTCTAGGCTAATGAGAGATGGAAAAATGAAATTGAAAGGTCTTCCATTAAAAGTTATCAAAGATTAACCCAAAAAGAAAAACATAATTAACCAAAAAAATACCTGTACAAAATAGTATCTAGACGCACAGGGAAAAAAAAAATTTTGTGTGCGCGCGGGAGAGGAGATGAAAAACCTAGATTAAGGTTATAGCTTCAATGAGAAAGATGTTACTCCCTCAGTTAATTGACCCAATTAACTTGGCACATCTCTTAAAAAATTATTTAATAGAGACTTATTTTATTAAAATAATTCTATTAATTATATATTAAAAATATAAATTTAAATAAATATATTTTATTTAATTATTTAATATTGAAGGTAATATCGAAAAAATATAATAAAATTCTCTTAATTTTATTAAAGAAATAATTAAATTAAAATAAATATTTTCAAGAAAGAATGTTAATTAAAATGAAACGAGGTAGTATGTGTTTGCTCTAAGCAAGTAGAACACGTGTATAAGAGAATTAAGTAGCACATATTAGACTAACGAACAAATTGACGAAAATATCCTTATTTTTAAATGATATGAAGCATACGTGTTGAAAGCATTTTTTTTTAATATATAGAAAAATTATCTTAATTTTTAGCTTTTTCTCACCGGAAATCATACAAACTTATTTCATTTAAAATTGTCATCATTTGTAGTTCACCTATGATTAAGGGTGTCAAACAGTACGCGCTGACCCGGCCCAAATTAGTCCGATCCGGCCTATTTAGATAATCCAGTTCGATTAGTCCACGGGCTGAATAGTATCAAATTTTGGATCGATTTATTTTTGGTTTTGGGCCCGATTAATTCGGATCGAGTTCGATTTAGGCCTGCTGATTAATCGATTTGAAATCGGTCCGGTTGATTTTTTATTTGTTAAAAAAAAATTAATAAACGGATTAATTTACTATAAAGTATTATTAATTTATTATATTAAATAACATATATTTTTATTTAAAGAAGTACATATATTTTATATGTGTATTTATATATTGAATGATACGTATATATGTGTGTATATTTTTTAAAGTAGTATATATATTTAACGTATAAATGAGTATATGTTTTAGAAATTAATATATAACTATATGTTTAGTGTGTGTATATATTGTAGTATATATATATATTGCAGTACATGTTTAATTTAAAGTAGTACATATATTGAATGGTAAGTATATATGTGTATATATCTTCTATAGACATATATATTTAATGTATACA
>NC_061111.1:157436121-157541000 GCF_002878395.1 Capsicum annuum | reverse complement strand
TATATATTGTAGTATATATATTGTAGTATATTTTATTTAAAGTAGTACGTATATATTGAATGGTACGTATATATGTGTATATATCTTCTATAGACGTATATATTAAACGTATACATGTATATGTTTTATAAATTAGTGCATAACTATATATATAGTGTGTGTATATATTGTAGTATATATATATATTGTAGTATATTTTGTTTAAAGTAGTACATATATATTGAATGGTACGTATATTTGTGTATATATTTTCTATAGACGTATATATTTAACGGATACATGTGTATATGTTTTGTAAATTAGTATATAACTATATATAGATAGTGTGTGTATATATTATAGTATATTTTATTTAAAGTAGTACTTATATATTGAATGGTACGTATATATGTGTATATATTTTCTACAGACGTATATATTTAACGTATACATATGTATATGTTTTATAAATTAGCATATAACTATATTTATATAGTGTGTGTATATATTGTAGTATATTTTATTTAAAGTAGTACGTATATACGTGTATATATCTTTTATAGACGTATATATTTAACGTATACATGTGTATATATTTTATAAATTAGTATATAACTATATATATAGTGTGTGTATATATTGTAGTATATTTTGTTTAAAGTAGTATGAATATATTGAATGGTACGTATATATCTTCTATAGCTGTATATATTTAACGTTTACATGTGTATATGTGTTATAAATTATTATATATATATCATTATATTGTAGTATATATCTTGTAGTATATGTTTTATTTAGAGTAATATATATATTTAACTAACGTATAGTCATACACACAATTACATGTGTAATTGTGTATATATTTTTTAAATTCTAATGTAGTATATAATATATATATATATAGTGTATATATATTGTTTAACGTATTTAAAATATATATAGGTGGATATATATAGTGTATATTGGAAAAAGACTTTTTTTCTTAGTTTTTGATCGATTTTGACTGGATTTTTAACCGGGTTTGATTGGATTTAGGTGGGTTAAACAGGGTTGCGCTAAGTGGACCGGGTCAGGGTTGCTTTCAAAAAATTTACTGTTGAATTTGGACCCAGCCCGGCCCACTTAACTACAACCCCGCCCAAATTGGCCCACAACCCGGCTAAATATCACGGGCCAATTCTGGATTGACCCGGCCCGGCCCACTTAATATCCTTACCTATGATACAACAACAACAACATACCCAGTGTATTCCCACCTAGTGGGGTTTGGGGAGGGTAGAGTGTACGCAGACCATACCACTACCTCAAGAGAAATAGAGAGGCTGTTTCCGACAAATAACAGTATAACAAATATAAAAATTAAGCGGATACAAACTAGTATGGTATACAAAACAAACTAACAGTATAACAAACACAAAAGATAAGTGCATAATAAACTAGTACGGGATACAAAAAAGCCAACACCACTAACCCCAAAAACTACAGCCCCAACACTACGAATCAGAAACTCCAGACCCAAAGGAGCACTCCCCTATTACTACCACCGCGCTCCCACCCCCTAACCCTCTACCCTAATCCGCTTCCTCCACACCTTCCTATCAAGGTTCATGTCCTCTGTAAACTGTAATTGCTTCATATCATGCCTAATCACCTCCCTCTAATATTTTTTCGGTCTACCTCTAGCCCACCTAAAACCATCCATAGCCAGAGTCTCACACCTCCGCACCGGAGCATCAGGGCCCCTCCTCATCACATGCCCGAACCAACGTATCCTCACTTCTCCCAACTTATCCTCCACCGAGGCAACTCCCACCTTTTCCCGAATAATCTCATTCCTCACCCTATCTTTCCTGGTATGTCCACATATCCATCGTAACATTCGCATCTCCGCCACCTTCACATTTTGGATGTGGGAGTTCTTAACTGGCCAACACTCTGCTCCATACAGCATAGCCGTCCTGACTACCACTCTGTAGAACTTACCTTTAAGCTTCGGGGGCACTTTCTTATCACAAAGGACTCCCGAAGCGAGCCTCCACTTCAACCACCCTGCCTTAATACGATGCGTGACATCCTCGTCAATCTCACCATTATCCTGAATTATAGACCCCAGATACTTGAAACTCTCGCTCTTCTGGATGGCCTGAGAGTCTAGCTTCACAACCACTCCATCTTCTTGCGACATATTACTGAACTTACACTCCAAGTACTCCGTCTTTGTTCTACTTAACCGAAAACCTTTAGATTCAAGCGTCTGTCTTCAAATCTCCAACTTATCATTAACTCCACCCCGAGTCTCATCGATCAGAACCATATCATTTGCAAATAACATACACCAAGGCACCTCCCCTTGAATATGTCGCGTCAAAACATCCATCACCAAGGCAAATAGAAACGGGCTAAGAGTCAATACCTGGTGCAACCCTATCAAAACTGTGAAGTGCTCTGAATCTCCACCTACCGTCCTCACACGAGTCTTCGCACCATCATACATATCCTGAATTGACCTAATGTACGCCACGAGCACCCCTCTAGCCTCCAAATACCTCCACAGAATCTCCCTGGGAACTCTGCCATATGCCTTCTCTAGATCAATAAACACCATGTGTAAGTCCTTCTTCCTCTCTCAAAACTGCTCCACTAATCTCCTCACAAGGTAAATGGCCTCAGTGGCCGAGCGACCAGGCATAAAATTGAAATGATTCTCAGAGATCGTCACGATCCTCCTCATCCTCAACTCTACCACCCTTTCTCAAACCTTTATAGTATGACTCAACAACTTAATACCTCTATAGTTGTTACAACTCGAAATGTCTCTTTTATTCTTATACACTGGAATCATCGTGCTCTACCTCCACACTTCAGGCATCTTAGCAGCTCTAAAAATAATGTTAAACAACCTTGTAAACCACTCCAGACCTGTCCCGCTAGTGCTCTTCCAAAAGTCTACTGGAATCTCGTCTAGCCCCATCGCCCTACCCCGTCGCATCCTACAAATAGCTCCCTTGACCTCCTCAACCTCGATACGCCTACAATAACTATAATCTCGACCCTCCTCAGATATCTCCAAGTCTCCCAATACAGAACCTTTATCCCCCTCGTTGTTCAAAAATTTATGAAAATAGGACTACCACCTCTCCCTAATGAGGGCATCCTCAACCAACATTATACTATCCTCTCCTTTGATGCACTTCACTTGGTCAAGGTCACGAGCCCTCCGCTCCCTGGCCTTGGCCATCCTATACAACTTCTTATCTCCGTCTTTCTCTTTTAAAGCCGCATACAAACTCTCAAAAGCTGTTGTCTTAGCCGCCGTAACCGCTAACTTAGCCTCTCTTCTAGCAACCTTATACTCATCCTTATTCTTTTGTCTTTCCTCATCATCCTTGCTCCCAACCAACTTAGCATAAGCCACCTTCTTAGATTCCACCTTTCTCTTCACCTCTTCGTTCCACCACCAGTCTCCTCGATGTTTGCCAGATCAACCTCTCGAGACACCCAACACCTCTCTAGCGGTCTCTCTAATGCAACTGGAAGTCGTCTCCCACATATTATCCACCCCCTCTGCTCTCCTAAGCCCCCCTACTCTTCAACTTCTCTTTCATCTCCAAAGCACTAGCCAAAGTCAGGCTCCCCCACTTAATCTTGGGCCGCGCCTCCCTACTTTTCTTCTTTCTGCCCTTATTGATAACCAAGTCTATCATCAAATATCTATGTTGAGTCGAGATATTCTCGCTAGGTATGACTTTACAGTCTTTACATAACGCTCTATCCCCTTTTATAAAAAGCAAAAAGTCTATCTGAGTCTTGGCCACCGAACTACGAAACGTAATAAAGTGATCCTCCTTCTTTGAAAAGCTCGAATTTGCTATCCACAACCCAAAAGTCCTAGAAAAATCCAATAAAAAAGTTCCTCCTTCATTCCGCTCACCAAAACCGAAACCGCCATGCACATCATCATACCCTCTCGACAAAGACCCCATATGCCCATTGAAATTCCCTCCCATGAAAAGTTTCTCAGTGCTAGGGATGCTCCTCACCACCTCATCTAAAACCTCCCAAAATTCCTTCTTCTCCTCTTTGTCCAAACCTACTTGCAGGGCATAGGCACTAAAATAACGTTGACCGTAGACCCTCCCATGACCAACTTAATAGACATCAGTCTATCACTAACTCTCTTTACCTCTACCACCTGCTCCCTAAGATCTTCCTCTACTAAGATACCTACTCTATTTCTATGTCTCACCCACATCTCTCGCTTTAGTGCCTACCCATTTAGTTTCCTGGACACACATTACACTAACCCTCCTCTTTCTAAGAATATTCACCAGCTCTATAGACTTACCCTGCAAAGTACCAATGTTCCAAGACCCAACTCCCAACCTAGAAGCTCTCTTATCCCGCCTAACCTTACTACCCCTAGACCCAACCCAGACCTAACCCCCCAAACCCTAACCCAGACCCAACATCTCCTGACCCCGACCCCGACCTATGACATGCCCTAGTCTACCCTCGTCAATCACAACCACTATGAAACAAAGGGAAGAAAGAAAAAAAGGAAGAAAAATAACAAAAAGAGATCAAGATAAGGTAAAAGACACACTAGTTAAAATAAAGTCAATAAAGGAGCTAGGGACAAAGACAACAATCTATAATAGATAGAGAGCAACAAAACCAATAATATAACGCAAATTTTGATACAAATAGTCAATAGCGGGAATTAATACTACCACACTTAATGGATATGCTAGTAAATCAAGTAACTGTAATCAGACAAGGTAACACACTCCAAAACTACTAAGAACAATAAAGAGATTCACACGTACAACACTATTACAAAGTAACCAATCAACAAGAAATTCGACACCCACAACCAGGTAATCAGCCAAGACGCTACGAAACAAGAATCCCAACAAAAATAGTGCAGAACACTACTAGTAGCAGCCCCTAAAAATCAAGAAAGCTATACACAACTAGAAAAGATGGATCGAGTGCACCTGATCGAAACTGGGTTGTGTCCTTATACTTGGTTGAGTCGTTGAATTCCGGCAATTTATGGTAGAAATTGATTGCCGGAATAGTATCGCCGGAATAGTGTTCCTGTCGCCGAATTTCAACGCGCTTTGCGTTCTTCTTCTTTGAGATGATGATGATGATGATGGTGCCTATCTTCTTCTTGTTGTTGTTTGTTAACTACGGAAGTATGACCTTCGTCCAGATCTGGCCGGCAATGATGAGGGAAACAGTGAAAGGAAGAGGAGTAAAGGAGAGAGGGGCGACGCGGCTCTCTGGTGGTTCCACCGAAGCAGTTCCGCGACTGGTGGCGGCGACAGAAAACTATGGGGCTCGCTGGCGACCAACTCCGGCTAGGCAGCGCTTGATAGGGTGACGGGAGAAAGGAAAGGGGAGAAAGAGAGATCAACGGATCCTAAATTCGGCGAAGCAGCGGCCGGAGAATCAAAATTAAAAATTGTACTCCCTCTTGCTTTCTTCAAAGTTCAAATCCAATTACATATCTTGAGTTTCGAAAAATTAGAAGTGTTGTAGTTCATCGCTATAGGGAAAAAACTTTAGAACAACTAGATGAGAATCTTTTGTTGGGCAGCAAACCGAAGCTTTCTTTTAAAACTTATTCCATTTAATCTAACAATTTGTCATGATTTTTGGTTTTTACTCATCATACCCCAGATAAACTTATTTTATTTATTCTCCCAATTTTTTTATGATTTTTAGTTTTTATTCATGATACCTAACATAAAATATATAAAATACACCAATAAAAAGCAAATTATTCCTTATATATTAGTCAATACATCAAAAACAATGGATCATTTTAAAAAAAATATGGCATTAAAGCTACAAACACAGAAAAAAAAAATGACATTAAAGCTACAAACAGACAGAAAAAATAATATATTTCAAAAGTGTGGCATGCAAGCCATGCCATTTCGGTAGGACTTCATCATCTATTCAATCTAATAACTTCAGGGGTCATTTGATTTGATTGGGAAAGAGATATTCCAAGATAATTAATTTTGAGATTAGTTATTTCACTATTTATATGAGATAATTTATTCTATCACTATAGTGTAAATGATGGGATAAATAATTTCGTGATTAACTAACATCTCCAATCAAATATGAAATGAAATTATCTTACATTTTATCCGAGACAATTATACACTATACCTCATGCCAAACAATCCCTAATTGTACGATTCATAATCCTATTATCTCGGCATAACTTACCGCATATAACAGCATGCATTAACTATTATTTTTCCGAAAAATAGTAACAATTCAAATACTCAAACTTTTTAACTAACTAGTCAAATATACGTGTTTTACACGTGTATTTAACGAAGGACAAAACGTTCAATATATTTATTGATAAAAAGTGTATAAAGGACATAATATTTATGACATAATATTTATTTTTCTTAATAAAGGTGAACTATTAAAATTGATGAGGTACTATCAAATAAAGATTATACACCTTTGAAAATAAAGGTCGTTACGTAAATTCCATGAGCTTAAGTGTTCATGTAAAGTGAAACTAAAGAAAGAACTACTTGGTTGGATCAAATTTTAAAACAAGATTTTTTATCGATTTAAAATTTATAATTTTCCTTTTAATTCTTTTATGTTGCACAACACATCTTATAAATATTATTTATATTATTTTTAAAATTCGATTCTTAATAATACGAGGAATGATATCCTAGTAGAAATTTTTAACTAAGATCGATAATCAAAGTAATGTTCAGTGGAAGAAGTCACTACTTAATAGTCTCTCTCGAAGGCCTTTAAATCTTCTTCCAGTGTCTTACTACGCCTTCTGGTGATTTATCTCATCACAACATACTTTCCCATCAATCAATAATTCAACAAAAAATAAAAATATTATGAATGTATTTACATTATAGTTAATGTCTATCAACAATATAGATAAGATCTATCAAGATCTAGTTGATATCTATTAACATTTAAAGTATCTGTCTTTTAGTCAGAAACTAGGAATATTTTTTCCTATAAATAGAGGAATTTTGTTTATTGTATGCTCAATCTGATGATCTCTCATCCTCAAGAGATGAAGAAGTCTCCCCTCTTCTCTATATATTTTATTCTTGTTGTTCTTAATTTATATTTCATAACACGTTATCAGCACGAGTCTCAAACCAACTGAGACAGATGAATGGGTATGTTAGTGTTTTTTAATTTTTTATTGAAATTTAGTCCACGTAAATACTAACGTGGTTGCGAACTAAACGGTGCACCTAGACTTAACTGGAATTCAAG
The DNA here is from genome assembly GCF_002878395.1 of Capsicum annuum. NCBI lineage: Eukaryota > Viridiplantae > Streptophyta > Magnoliopsida > Solanales > Solanaceae > Capsicum > Capsicum annuum. Next base: position 157,533,719 of record NC_061111.1, on the reverse strand, counting down.
AAAATGAAATATATTTACATTCTTCTCGAGGTAAAGTAATATGATTTTGGAGAAAGTTATGTTATATGCAATATTTGATTTCTTTTTCTGAATTTAATTATCTAAATTCCTTAGGAAAGTTATTGAGTCTTGATTTTTAAAGTTGGCAGGGATGGTACTTTGACAACAAATGTCACTTATATTCCATCTTATTGTATTTCATGTTAAGACAATACTTCTCTTATTATAACGATTTACTTGAAGTTGTCTCTCAAAAGTGGCAGTTTTGTTATAGGCTAAGTTTGAGTTCTATTTTAATTTGGTCTATTATATTATTAGTTGAAGGTTTAATGATGAATTTTAATTTCAACGCATCAAAAAGATAAGACATCGGGTTAAAATCCTGATGCATCATGATAAAATATTGAGTTTATGTCCCATCGATTTAAGCCTAAGACGCCTTTATATGGAAAAACTATTGAGATTGGATCTCAATGCACTATATTGATGATATTATGATGGCTACGACAAAATAATGTGTTTTTGATGAAAAGTCATGAAACTTGTCCATTGAATATGCTCCATTCCATGAAGTGAATGTGGTAACAATATCTGATAAGTTTGAAAGATGACAATTTGCTCCATTCTTAAAATGAATGTGGTAGCAATATAGAGAAATTCTCTTTATCATATTTATGTCTCGATTTTCTCCTGAAGTAGCAATATCATGAAAGAGGTTATAATCTATCAAAATTTGGTAGACTTAGGGCACGATTATATTCTATTCCTGGGAATGAGGATTTCGATTGTTTCAATAAAAATGTGCACTTAATTGTGATGGTATCACAACTCATCTCCTAATGAGGCAAAATAACTGAGAAGAGTTATTTTGAAATCTACTTCTAAAGTAGTAAATCTGAAATTTATTCATATAATAGTAAATCTGAAATTTACTAATGTGAAAAACGCATGTCATGATAATTTGGAGTTTACTAGTATAAAAGTTTATACGTTGACATGAACGATTACGACATCTTAAAGATGTGCATATTAAGTATTAAACATATATTGAAGAATTAAAAAATTCTTCATGAACTTTAATGTTGCTTGTTCTCAAGATAAGTTGGTTGGAACAACTAATATTGAGATTAGATCCCTTAAACTGAAAAGTATAAAAGGTGAATAAGGGCTCGTTTACCTGTCATGTGATCTATTAAGATGCATCGATATAAGATGATCACATGTACGTTCATTGTCAATCTACAGCTTGACATTCATAAAGTTGTCTGCTAAATGTAATTGAGTTAAGAGCATAATTTTTAGATTTTGTAATCAAGACAATTCATCTTGATGATTATGGTTAGACATTGAATGCCTTCGATAAATAGCTAAACCATTACTAATGAGAACAAAACTTCATGTGTTGGTATGAAATATGATATGTTGTGTACAATAGCACTTGTATGCATTAGACTAATAAATTATGATTATTTCTTTCCTCAAAGTTTGTTCTGAGTCAGGAACAACACATTGCCTATCTAATAGTTTTGATGTGCGGTATACGGTTAATGAATATACCATGATGCAAAAAGATGAATTCCTCAAAGAATATGGAGGATATATGTTAGTTTTCCTAACATAAGGGGGAGATTATAAGCAGCAATGAAGTATGTTAGGAATTATTATCAGATCCTCATTAAACGGATAATTCAAGTCATATTCCGGAAGCATTTACTGACTCAAATTTAATCTCATATTTAAGCTGCAAGTGTTCCTATTTTTGGGTCATAAAGGACAAAATTTATGCATGCGTGAAGCGTGGTAAACCAATCGATTTCAAATGAAATAGTCCTTGTAAAGAATAAGAAGCAAATAATCATAATAAGAAGGCAATGTGTTCTTGAAGAGCCTACGACATAACACTTCATGAAACCTATGAGAGGTTCAGGTACTTGAAAATACTGAAGTGATGAGATCTCAAAATGTTATGTCATAATATGAACTGATACGAAATGATATATCATTAATATCTTTGACACAATATTGGCACAATATTGTAAAAGATTACGAGGATCTGAATTCTACAATTATTTAAGCATGCTAATGTAGAAACATTTATCAAGTGACATGAAAGGATGCATCTTGGTAAGCATAACACTTATTTGATTTGCAATCCAGACACTTGAAGATGTCACACATATTGATATTGTCACTTGACAAAAATCCATATGAAAATCCCTATGGGATTCAAAATGCCCGAAGCATATAAAGTTTCTAGGAAACTTGTTTATTATCCTTATGAGGGATAAATTGATGGTTTGAAAATCATTGAAACTCTTGGAGAGTTTTCAAAAGCAATAAGATTAGTTGCTGAAATATGAAACATGCCGAATTGGATTGGTCCTGAAGTACCATATCTTAGTCCAATTAGTGTACTAATATATCTTGCAAATACTACAAGGCCTGATATAGCCTTTTTAGTTAATTTGTTAGTGAGATATAGTTCTATTCCTATTAAAAGACATCGAAATGAGATTAAACACATGATCTTATTTTATTCTAAAGCTTGTAGTTTTGATCTTGTTGGTTATGCTGATACTAGGTACTTATCTGACCCGTATAAAGCTTGTTCTTAAATAAGCTATGTGTTCACATATGAGGATACTGACATATCTTAGAGATATACAAAATAGTCTATCGTATCCACTTCATCAAACCATGCTGAGATAATAGCTATTCATGAAGCAAGTCAAGAGTGTGTGTGGTTGAGGTCCACGATACATCTTATTCACAAAAAATGTGGTTTGAAATGTGACAAAGTACCCTTGATTTTTTATAAGGATCATGCAGCATGCACAACACAACATAAGGGAGGACTCAACGAGATAGAAAGAAGCATATCTCGCCAAAGTTTTTTATATACACGAGCTACAAGAGAATGATGATAGTAACGTACAACAGATTCGTTTAAGTGACAATGTGGCTGATTTATTCATCAAATCTCCCCCAATTGCAACTTTCAAGAAAATGGTGCACAAGATTTTCCTTGTAAGATTTTTAATGAGGCAACCTATATGCGTACCGTTAGAGATGTGTACTCTTTTTCCTTCACTAGATTTTTTCTAGTAAAGTTTTAACGAGACACATTATGTATGAATTAGACATTCAAGGGGATTGTTATAAATGTATTTACATTATAGTGAATGTCTATCAAGAATATAGATAAGATCTACCAAGATCTAGTTGATATCTATCAGGATTTACAGTATCTGTCTTTTAGTCAGAAACTAGGAGTATTTTCTCTTATAAATAGAGGGGTTTTGTTCATTGTATCCTCAATCTGATGATCTCTCATCCTCAAGAGAAATAAAGAAGTCTCCTCTCTTCTCTATCTATTTTATTCTTGTTGTTCTTAGTTTATATTTTATAATAGAAAAAAAAATTTAAGACTTAATGTATAATAATTCGATCAGTAATAATAAAATCCCACTAAAATCATTTAAGATAGTTAAATAGTAGATATTTTCAAAACATATTAAATCGTTCATATTTTAGCAGAAGCATCAACCACAAGAAAATCATTCAAAAAAATACAAATTGAAAAAAAGGGATGAAAAAAGAGATAGTATAAAAGAAAAAAAAAAAGAAGAAAAAGTGCAAAATTGTGAAGCATACGTTGAAAATTTTCTGATTGTAGTGTTTTTTCTCTGAATATATAAACTAGATGGCCCGTGCCCATGCGATGCACGGCGGAACTTTAATGGTAAAGAAAGCAGTATGTTATGTTCATATTATGTGAAACAAAGATTACATTGTTAATTGTATAGATACTAAAGTATTATATTGATGTAGCATTTATCGCTACAAAAAGTGCCAAAGATAAAAATGTGAATTCATATAATTAGTGGCAGCAAAATTGCATCCGTGCTTATAATCCATCATCAATACCTGAAAAGCAGTAATGAAATTATAATGAACATTTATTGCGGACAAGAAAGCAAATGAAAGTTTTATATTTAGATCGTAGAATCATACATCAATGGGTAAAAACTCGATACTGAAGTAAATGAAAAAGTTTAAAAAATTGTAGAGGCATTTCACAACTCACAAGTCTCTAAGAAATCAAGTACTTCAAATTATTTCATTCAAATAGGCCATTTTCATATATAAATTTGGCTTATTTGTAGTTGCCCAATACTTTACTGTATTCCCAAAACTCTGGAAACATATTGCCTCAAAGTGCACACATACTTCCCTGCATATTAAAGATCAAACTAACTAATTAAAATTGAGAATGATAAATAATCGTGATAAGAGTTTAAATTATATACATCTTCAGTTAAAAAAGTATCTTCAGCCTCGAGTCATTAATGTTACTTTTACATATAGTATATGAATAAAATATCATGTTGATAGTTGAAAACAATAATAAGTAACATATAAAGTGAAGCTACACTGTAATAATGTGAGGTATTTTGAAAAAAAGATATCTTCGTTAAAAGAATGCCTACACATACATGTAAGAAAGTGTTTTTCCAAAATAATTAAGTACATGCATATCACATAAAGCATGAATGCAGGAAAATGTAATTGAAGACTTATACCTAGGGCTTACTTGCTTGGCTGATGGAGCTTCAAGTTATCCCACTTCAACGGTTATCTACTCAAAAATTTCACGTCATCCCTCTTACAATAACCTATACAAATAATTCATTGAGAATTACACATTCTTTTAGCAGCTATGGAATGCTACCAAACTTGATACTCCAGCCAAACAAGGATATTAAAAATATTTTTCATATTTCATACTACTTGAGAGCATTGAAAAGCCACATTGCATAGGCAAACAATGCCAAAACATGTTTCTTTCCAACATATTCTGGTAAAGAGGATATGCAAACAGAGACCCAATTAGGCTTACAGAAGAATTTTTTCAATTGAATTTATTAAAGTAGTTCAAAAATTTATATAGAATATAGAATTCACCAAATTAGCCATTAGGCTCACAAATATCAAATAAAAATATGAAATATCATTAGTTATGTCAAGAGAACTCACTGTCGTGATGAGCACCAACAATCTGGCTTTCATAATAACATCAAGTGTTTATCAAGATAATGTTGTGCTTAAATAGATGATCTTTTGTAATGAGGAAATCAACCTATAAAGTAAGCTGCACCCAAAAAAATACGTTTGCTTCATCAACAACTTCTCAATTTCAGTAGTCATGGTTGTATCAATTTATAATTATTTTAAACCCTGAAATAGTTCGTTTAAATTAAAATTTCAAGATTTGTATTTTCCAACTGAGGTCTATTTAAAGTACTTTCTCCGAAATTTTATCATTCATAGAAAAGATCTAAAAAGATTCACACATATTTAATACTAAAAAGTCTTCTCAATCAATATTTGTACGTATCTCATTGTCACATGGGGATTTCAACGCTTCCAAAATGGATAAGGTATCTACATTTGTAAACCCCATTCCCCTCCTACCTCTTAATAAACAACATACTCCAAAAGTGGAGTTTGGAAAGAAAAATGTATATGTAGCCTTACCTCTATATTGTGAAGGTAGAAAGTTGTCTCTATTAATACAATTGCAAATTCAAGCTTGAGTGCTTCATTATATCCATTAGTATCAGTTTCTCTACGAATAATTATCTTCTCTTCTTTTTATTATAAGACACAAGACAAATGCTCTGTCTCAACATCAAGCTTTTGAAAATTCAAACTATCTTGAATTAAAATTTGGGTGCGAGAATTCAGCTCTGGAATAAGCCCTGGACCTCCAAAGACAGTACCAATGAACTTTGCCTAACGAAAATTGAATTCTGCAATTGTATTCTCATCATATCTAATCCTATGTCCTGGATTTACAAAAAATTTCTTACCCAAAGATCAATAAGTTAACAGGATTATTTGATTTAAGTGTCCTTTTTTTTCCCACAAGATATAGTTATAGAAGGTCACAAATATGTCCATATGTGATTTTTTAATGCTCAAGAAATGCAGGAGGAAAGAATAATGTCATATATCTGAGAACTATTAATCTAGCTGCTTTTCTATGACTGACCTATTTGAGAAAAGCTCATATTTCTAATGTCTTTGGAATTAAAAAAACATCCTTATCTATCAACTTATTCTTTACAAAGTTTAACTTGACAAGTAATATTGTGTGTACAAAGGAGATTCTACATTGAAAATAGTAATTTGGAATTTGTTTTAATTGTTTAGCAAGATTATCCAAAAGATAATAAAACAACAGCATCAAGCTAAATAGTCACATAATATGCTTATGTACTCAACTCAAATAATTCTAAATTTATCTTCAATTCTAATTAAGAATATTTCAGCTACCTAGTTTATTACCTTATGGAATGTTCTTGTCTATTTCATTGCATGCTTTCTTAAAAGTGTGTTGATCGATACATGTTTAATGTGCCTGAAATGGAAATTAAATTTTGTGCCATTAAAATATGTAGCAAAATGTACATAGCATTAACTCATGCAAGACCCTTCGTACCATGAAACTAAGAAATAGGGCAGTAATACATGAATTTATGTGTAAAATATGAACCTTCTCCGTGATGACAATATATTAACATATAAGTTGGACAAATACAATATCAACCTCTTGAAATTATATTCTTCCTCTGATTTTTTCTTTTTAATTGTATAATTATATTTAACGAAGCTGGTCAAGTGATTAACACTTTAAAATTAAGACATTTTTTAAATGATAATTTAGTATGATAACTAATAGATAAGCTATGTACCAACAAGCATCATTGAGCAAATGCTATGGTGTTACCCAATTTTACAAAAATATATGCCACTTAAAACTTGGATTTTAGCAAATTTGATGAAATATGGTACCATTAACCAAAATAAAAAAACAACATAGTTAAAGCTCGAAAGGAATATCAGTGTCCACCAAACCTTACGAACTCTAAAGATTGAAAGCACTTCTTGGAAAAAAAGTTTCATTTGTCTACATCTATTTCGAGGAGCTTATATAGACTCAAATAACAATTCTAGCCACTAACGCTTCTCCTCAAAGTTCATAGAACAAAACATCATGCAGTAAGAAAAATGCAAAGCAGCAAATGATTTATATAGTCTTGGACTCTCACACCTCATAGCTAGCTTTTGAGGTATAATTCTCTCTGGATTGTACTAATGACATCAAAGTCACCTGACACCCTTCGTTCCCCACCCTACCTACTTGTGGTAGAGTGAAAGTTATCGAGTGTGGAGCCGTCTAGAACGACAGATGCTGAGCTTGGTGGTTTGTTATGATCCACTGCAAGGTATTCGTGTTGAAATAATGTGGGATTTATATAGCCTTGAAATCTCCCGCCTCTTATCAAGTGATTGTTCCTTAGACTGATTGTAATCAGGGGAAACAAATACTTCGCCACCCCTTTTTATTCGGTTAAGAAGATTAATTTGAAACATCAAGACCAAAAAGTCAATCCCTTTTCATAAAATTGTGACCATCCATGAGTTTTCTCATCTCTTTTATGTCAAAAACAACAAATGGTTCTGAAACCTCAGGCAAGTTGTAGGACATGGAAATGATTGGAGAGTAAACTTGGGTGTTGATGTTTCTTGATTTAGGTGTCTGCTAAGGACTTTTATTCTGAAATTCACTTTCTCTATTGAAGAAGAGGATGATGGAAAATTGGATTGACTTTGTATGACAAAATCAAAAAAATATGTCACACCCTTTTTTTGCTTGCGGAAATCAAAATTGAAGGATTTTTTCAATTAAAGTGATGGTATTAAATAGGGATTAATTTATTTATAGAGTCGCCATTTCGAATTGAGTTCATTTCAAATTGAGTTATAATATTTCAAGTCACCTTATTAGATCCTTAATCAAAAGGAAATTACTCTTATTATGGTCGGTAAAAATAGAAGACCGGGTAAGAAATTATGTTACCGATGAGAAGGTGTGAGGCACCCCTCGAGTCCCGTAGTTCTAGGATTGTAGCTTTTATTGACTTATTTTAACTTAAACTATTTTGAAAAATTATGTTAAGGCCTAAATTCGCTCATTTTATCATACTAAACCTTGTCTATTATATTACTGTATCCTTGAATTTTTAAATGTCTCAAAAAGATGTGTATGTCACATTCTTAATCGAGACAAAATTTAGTTATATTATATTTGCCTAACATTTAAAAGCTTGCCTAGTCGAAGTATTATTTAACCTCAACAATAAACTTGAGTAACATTTATTTAAGGTGATTAATTAATTTAACAAATAATTTTAAATCCTGATTAATGACAATAAATAGTAAAAAATAGTAAAAATAAAATATTAAGTTACCTATGCTGTATTTATCAGTAAACAAAACCAAAAATCATGGAAAACAAAGAGAAAAACCACGCCTGACAAAAGAGTTGAGTCCGATTTTGGTCATTAAAGAGAAGCCATTTCCAGCGTTAATTTCAATGAATTTTGAGCATGGGTGGCCAGATTTATCTGATGGAGCGACGGTTCCGGTTGGATTTTCTGGTGGAGGGACGGGATTTGGAAGACACCGATTGAAACTCGTCGGTCATCAACTCCGGCAAGTCAGCGGCGTGAGAGAGGGACAAGGGTTGAAGGGGCGGTGCGACGGCAACACCATTTTTTTTAGCGAGTTGTTGCCGGAATAGACGAACGAGACCAGTGACTATTTTTGAGTCGAATCCAGTGAGTCTCCGTGGATTGCTAGTGATTTTTGCCATTTTTTGGTGAAGATAGCCGCCAGAATAGTAATGCGATGAGGCTAAGTGTTCCGACTAGATTCCACCAATTTTGGAGAGTTTTCGGCGGATCTAGTCTTGGGGAGGGTCACCGAAAAAAAAGAGAAATATAGGGGTGGCGCCGGCGGTTTTTCAACAAGATTTTACTGGTTTTGGGGGTGGTTTTTAGTCATTTTCTGATGGGTTCACGGCAAAATTGATTCGGGGTTTGTTGAGTTGCCGGCTGGCTCACCGATGATGAGGATGGCGACACTTTTTTGGAGCAAGTCATCGGTGGGGATGGTGTTTGATTGGGAATTACTTTGCCGGAGCCTCGATCGCCGGAATGGGCTTCTCCTTTGTTTTTCTCCCTCAGTCAAACCTTCCCTTTTCTCTATTCCCTTTCTTGATCTCTCTCCGTCTATTACTCTTCATTTTTCTCACATTTTTCCTCACTGTTTTCATATCCAATTATTCACTCCCTCTCTCCGGCGTGTGTTCGTGTGTTCTGTGTAATATATGTGATATGTAGATTGACAAATTATTGTGTAAATATTTTTTACTCTGGTTTTATCTTATATAGATGAAAAATCAGATACTTCACTGCATAATATTAATTTTTTTTTTCACTTTTAGGAATATGCACAAGATACAGACACTAAAACAAACTCACATAATAACAATTCATGAATTCATTAAAACAATTATATTATGATTCAATTTATATTAAAACTTATAAAATAAAAATACATGATTGAATAAAAAACCTGTAATTGCTTGAACTGGACAATAATGTTAGAAATAATCGTCATCAGGAACTCGACAGACAACCAAACTTCGATCTTCGAACTTCAATCTTCAAAAAAATATTCTCTTTTTATTACTTCTTTTCTTTCTCTGGTTTTTTTTAGTTGTCTGATTTCTGATAATCTTGTCTGGATAGTGTGTAGAATATACACAGTCTGGGGTGGAAAAGTCCTTAAATACAAGAATTTTAGGGGGAACAGTTACGGACATCTATAAATTTTGAATTTATTTTATTACTTTTTTAATTACTTTTATAGAAAATAATAATAATAATATTAAAAATAAAAAATAAAAACAAATGAATAAATAAATAAAATAATAATAAATATAATAATAACTAATTAATTTTATATTTAAGAAAATATAATAAAAATTTGTAAATAGCAAAAAATAAATATAATTAAGGTAGTATTAAAACTACTAGCCTATCTATTAAAATTTAAAATAAAAATAAATTTTTGAATTTCTTGTATTATTTTATTTATTTATATTTTTTCTTTAAAATAGAAATAAAAATAAAATACCCCAAAATGTAACTTCGAATTATTTATTTTTAACTAAAAATTTATTAAAAATGAAATAAGATTTAAAATAATACCTGACCAATATAAATATTCAATATCGAAAAATAGATTAAATTTTGGGGAGGATAAAAAATCACGTGTCTTTATTTTTTCCCTCTTTGTGTGAAATCTCAAAGAGTTTTCATATAAAGAAGTTGACAAGATATGATTTTTGACCCTCCGATTATTCGAAAAGTAATAATAAAATAAAATAATAGAAAAGAAAAGATGTGATTGAGTCCTGATTTTGGACGTCCTACCTATCCCGAGTTGTAAGAGAATCAGGTCACGTATTGTTCAAAACTAAAATGGTAAAAGAACGAGTTAGAGGTCGAGTGAGGTTCCGTCGAGTTTTCGATTTGCGGCTTCTACTTTTACATTCAAATGAATAACAAAAATAGAAAATGAAGATACAAGTGAAAGATCATATCTATGCAACTTTCTAAATCTTGACTTGTATCTTCACGATTTCTCAAGTGATGATATAGTCGTTATTTTGAGTTGGACTTTAAATGTGAAATGTTCCTCCATGTTGATTCTTGACGTTGGATAGGAACTTGACAATTGATTTATTTTTCAAACTTTCTTTCAACTTGAACTTGAAAATTTTCACCCTTTTCTTCAGGCAGGCTCCTGACTTTCTATTTATTCATCCTGGTCTTCAGGCGGGCTCCTGAACTTAAAGCAAACAATGAAACAAAAAAATAACATCCCATTCTTCAGGAGGGTCTTGCGCATAAAATAAATTCTCATTTTTCAGGAGAATTCTGAGTATAAACTAAATTCTTATTCTTTAGGAGGGTCCTGAGCGTAAAATAAATTTTCATTCTTCAAGAGGGCCCTAGGCATAAAATAAATTTTAATTCTTCAGGAGGGTCCTGAGAAAAAAATAAATTTTCATTCTTCTGGAGGGTCCTAAACATAAAATAAATTCTCATTCTTCAGGAGGATCCTGTGCATAAAATAAACTCTCATTCTTCAAGAGGGTCCTCGGCATAAAATAAATTCTCATTCTTCATGAGGGTCCTGGACATAAAATAAATTTTCATTCTTCTGGAGGGTCCTGAGCATAAATTAAATTCTCATTCTTTAGGAGGGTCCTAGACATAAAATTAATTCTCATTATTCAGGAGGGTTTGAGCATAAAATAAATTTCCATTCTTCAGGAGGGTCCTGGGCATAAAATAAATTTTCATTCTTTAGGAGGGTCCTGGACATAAAATAAATTCCCATTCTTCAGGAGGGTCCTAGGCATAAAATAAATTTCCATTCTTCAGGAGGGTCTTGAGCATAAAATAAATTCTCATTCTTCAGGAGGGTCCTGGACATAAAATAAATTTCCATTCTTCGGGAGGGTCCTGAACATAAAATAAATTTCCATTCTTTAGGAGGGTCCTGAGCATAAAATAAATTCTCATTATTCAAGAGAGTCCTGAGCTTATTATTCTTCAAGAGGGTCTTGAGCAAAAAATAAATTCTCATTCTTCACGAGGGTCATGAGCAAAAAATAAATTCCCATTCTTTAAGAGGGTCATGAGCAAAAAATAAATTTTCATTCTTCATGAGGGTCCGGAGCATAAAATAAATTTTTATTCTTCAGGAGGGTACCGGCATAAAATAAATTCCCATTCTTCACATACGAAACCTTTATTTTTGCCCCAGTTTGTACTGGAAAATTTTTTGCGTATCACTGGATCTTAATGTTTTGAAAAATACAGTGAAAGGATAAATCAAAGTCTAAAATAGCTTTGGTAAGTACATCTCGTAAAGAATAAAATTTACCATAATCGAGATCCAACATCGTGTGTTGTAACCATGCTTCTTACACTCACAGAAGTATGGAATTACATCCTTTAATTTGAAAACTTTAATATGAAAACAACATCCCATCTCTGTTTCAAACAAAGAAAAATTATGAGTTTTAGAAACATGTGGTGGTTGGTTTGTGGCATTTGGCTTTGAGGTGACCGTTCTTGCACTTGTCATGCTCAACTTCTTTTCCAATCCTTGATAAATATTCATTGACTCATCGTACTTTTGACCCTAAATTCTGACTACTGAGACTCTCAACTCAAATTATATTTCTCTTGTATGATGCCTTTGGGTTCAGCTTCTAATACACCTTTAATCTTTCTACGAGCCCAAAACTATCAGGTCACAGGAATTACCTTGTTTTATTTTTTTAGACATGTTATCTTTGCGCGTCAGCCTTTTGTCTAGCTTTGCATAACTGAAGAAATTGGTTGCAAGTTTTGAAGCCCTTCCTCACTTGACTTGACATGAATTCAACTCAAAAAATATGCGAAAGATGATGACGATTTTTCATTTGACGAGAAAGATACAAAAAATAATTAAATAAAAATAATAGAAATAAAAGAAAAAGATAATAGGCAACTCTTTTTTGAAACAACAAAAGAAAAACTTATCTGGGTGTGGTAGCTGATTCTAGAAATTATGACATGCATTTTGAATTAAACAGCCTGATCTACCCACAATACTCATTACAATTTTTTCCCTCCCTTTAGATAACAATCTTCCTTCAGCTAGTGGCACCTCAATGAAGTTTTTACCAATGAGCCTACCTCATTTTCATTTCTTTCTCAGCTCACCGTTGCCTTATAGTGCCTTTTAGGGTTTTTTATAGATAGGACTCTCATTATCTTTTTTGAAGGAAAACTATGCCCAAAGTATGAAACATCATGCATTCAAACATGTTTAGCCTTGACATTCTCAAAGATCGATCTGAAGGTCTTTCTTTGGTTGTAACTTGGCTTTTGGAAAGGGTTAGAAGAAAGGGCGACATGAGGCTAAAAAATATACATGACATTGGGTGAAGCATACAACTTTTGGAACCAACTTTTAAGGAAAATAAGTTTTTCCCCAGTTTACTTCATACTTGGTAACTTAAATTTTCACTTGGTTGGACTGAACCCTAGAGTAGCGCTACCTACGTATCTTGTCATAACAAGAATCAGGTCAAATATAGTTCATGAAAGTCACTCTTTTGCTTGATTTTTTTTATCATCATCATTTTTATTTTTTATTTTATTTTAGTTTTTTGAACTTTTGACTTTAATTGATTCCAAAAGAGGGTTATGAAAGAAAAAACAAATCAAAGCTCAAAGGGGTTAAGCAAGGATTGACTTAATATTTGGATAGTAGAACAAAATGCCTTCATCATTTCAATCCTTTAAAAATTCAAGACAAAACATACATGACATAATTATACTTCAATATCATACATAATATCTTTTAAGTGCATCCGCATTGACCGACATTCCTTTTATTTTGCCTTCTACATCAGTCAAATATAACATACCATTAGGTAACACTTTCTTCACCATGAACGGTTTTTGCCAATTAGGAGAAAACTTGACTTTGGCTTCAATCTGGTGGGGGAGGATGCTTCTTAGTACTAACTGAACAGCTTTAAAATATCTGTGATGCACCTTTCTGTTATATGCTTGTGCCTTTCTCTTTTGGTATAGTTGCCCATGACATAATGACGTTAAACTTTTTTTATCAATCAAGCTTAATTGATCCAATCGAGTTTTCATCCATTGATCATCATCGATTTCAGCTTCCACAACTACTCGAAGAGATGGAATCTCAATCTCTGCAGGTATAACTGCTTCAGTTCATACACCAACGAGTAAGGAGTTGCACCAATTAAAGTTCAAACTATAGTACGATAACCCAATAAAGTAAAATATAACTTTTTATGCCACTATCAGAAACCTTGTACCATCATGCGGAGAATTTTCTTTTGATTCTCGTTGGCAGCTTCTACGGTCCTATTTGAATTTGGGCAATAAAGAGTTGAATTTCGATGCATAATCTTAAATTGCTGACATACTTCTTGCATCAAATGACTATTGAGATTCGCAGCATTATCCGTGACAATTATCTTTGGAATGTCGAACCGACAAATAATGTTCGAGTGAATAAAATTAACCACTGCGTTCTTAGTCACTGACTTGAAAGTCTCTGATTCTACCCACTTTGTGAAATAATCAATGGCCACCAAGATGAACCTATGCCTAATTACGTCCATTCCCCGGTCTACGAAAGGCCATGGAGCAGTCATTATATGCAACTCAAATGGAGGGGAATGTATCAAGTCCCCATGTACCTAGAATTCATGACACTTGCGAATGAAGAGGATGAAATATCACTCCATGGTGAGCCAATAGTAACCAGCTCGAAGTATTTTCTTTGCTAGAACATACCCATTCATATGCGGTCCACAAATCCCAGAATGAACTTCAGTTATGATAGTTGAAGCTTTTTTAGCATCTACATACCTCAAAAGTCCTAAATTTAGAGTTCTCTTATACAAGATTCCCCTACTCAATAAAATTCGTTAACTATTCGTCGAATGGTTCTCTTTTGTTACCATCAGCATGTATTGGATATTTCTCAGCCTGAATATATTCCATGATATCATGGAACCAAGGCTTCTCACCAAGTTCTTCCTCAACCACATTGCAATATGCATATTGATCACGAATTTGTATATACAAAGGGTTGATGTGGGTCTTGTCAGGATGTTGAAGCATCAAAGATAAAGTCGTCAAAGCATCAACAATATCATTATGAAATCTGGGAATATGTTTGAACTTTACTGATACAAATCATTGATAAAGATCTTGCAAACAACCTTGATACGGTATAAGCTTTGAGTCACAAGTCTCTCTATATCCTTGAATCTGGTGGACTAGTAAGTTTGAGTCTCCTAACATTAACAGTTCTTGGATTCCTATGTCGATAGGTAGTCTCAAACCCAGAATGCCAATTTCGTATTTCGCTATATTATTGGTACAATAGAATCAAAGTTGGTTTGTTACAAGATAGTATTATCCCGATTCAGAAATAAGAACTGTCACTATCCCTACTCCTTTTATATTAGTAGCTCCATCAAAGAACAACTTCCAACCTGAATGGAAATCATCAGAAATAACTTCATCAATACACAATACCTCTTCATCTGGAAAATATGTCTTTAATGGCTCATATCACTTATCAATAGGATTTTTAGCCAAATGATCCGCTAAATCTTGAGCTTTCATTGCAGTTCATTTCATATAAACAATATCAAATTTTATGAGCAACACCTGCCATTTCACGAGTCTACCATTGGTCATAGGCTTCTAAAAAATATATTTTAAAGGATCCATACGATAAATGAGATAAGTAGTGTAAGCTGACAGGTAATGCTTCAGCTTTTGTGCCACCCAAGTTAAGGTGCAACATGTCTTTTCAAAAAGAGTATAATTAGCCTCGTAAGTGGTAAACTTCTTGCTAAGGTAGTAGATGTCTGATTCTTTTCTTCCTGTGACATCGTGTTAACCCAATACACACCCAAAACAGTTATCTAAAACAGAAAAGTATAATATTAAAGGTCTACCTGGCTCTGGTGGAACCAAAATAGGTGGACGCAATAAGTATCTCTTGAATTTGCCAAATGTCTCTTTATATTCTTTAGTCCATTTAACTTTAGCATTCTTTTTAACAACTTGAAGATTGGCTCGCAGGATGTCGTGAGCTGGGCAATGAATCTACTGATGTAATTTAACCTTCCAAGAAAACTCATAACCTCCGTTTTGTTCTTTGGTAGAGGTAGTTCTTGAATAGCTTTTATCTTCAAAGGATCCAACTCAATACCACGCCTACTGACTATAAACCCCAAGAGCTTTCCAAACGGGACTCCAAATAAATATTTTGTTGAATTAAGTTTGAGATTATACCTGCAAAGCCTTTCAAAAAATTTTCTCGGATCTTTGACATGGTCAGACTAATCTTTTGACTGAATGATCACATCATCAAAATAAGCTTCAATCTCTTTGTGCATCATGTCATGAAAATTGTGGTCATCGCCCTTATGTAAGTTGCCCTAACATTCTTCAGACTGAATTGCATGACTTGGTAGCAATATATCCCCCATGCAGTGATAAATAATGTCTCTTTTGCATCTTGTTGGTCCATAATAATCTGGTAATACCCCACATAACAATCCACAAAAGATGCAAGTTCATGTTTGGCACAATTGTCCAGCAAAATATGGATATTGGGAAGTAGAAAATCATCTTTAGGACTCGCTTTATTTAGATCACAATAATCTATAGACATCCGAACGTTGCCATCTTTCTTTGGAACAGGATCAATATTTGCCTACCAAGTAGGATATTAGGCCACTCAAATGACTTTAGCCTCAAGTTGCTTTGTGATTTCCTCTTTGATTTTTACACTCATGTCAGTTTTAAGCTTTCTCAATTTTTGTTTGACAGGAGTGAAAGTAGGATCAATTGACAATTTGGATCAATTGACAATTTGTGAACTACCAAATTAGTGCTCAAACCAGGCATATCATTGTAAAACCATGCAAAGATATCCTTGTAATCAAGCAAGGCTTCAATTATATCCTTATTTTGTTGTGGTTGAGCATATACACTTATCTTAGTCTCCCTAACATTTTCACTATCCCCTAGATTGATTGCTTCAGTTTTATCCATGTTGGGGTTTGACTTATTCTCAAACTATTTGAAATTTTTGCTTATTTTCTCAAATGTTTCCTCTTCATTATATTCAACTTCTTTATTCATTATTTCATAATCAGATTGGGTCTTTAAATGTGGTTAACAATTCTTCATGTATGTCATATCACTAGAATCAGTATAGAAAAAACTGTATAATAGAAAATAAATATTAGACTCAAAATAAAATAAAGGGAAACTACATTTCATTAAAAACAAAGATAGAAGAGTTTTATCCTTAAAACAAGATAAAGATCTGAGTTACATTCCTAGAATTATCCAAATTATAGAAAGAAAACAAACTAACTACCAAGACTCCTTCATAGTAGGGAGAGGAGTGGCCTTCTAATTATTAAGCTAGACATCTGGGCCGATAAATTGCACATCTGCATCGCTGGTACCTTCCCTAATTTCAACCATATCAGCTTCAATGAACATATTCTAGAAGAGGCCAATCAACTTTGTATTATTCTCATTCATTGACTCTGTGTCAGGTAACATGGAGGACCCAACAATACTGACTTTGATGAAAGACTCGTTGAGTGGTGGTATCGTCTTGGTAAGTGACCATAAATCTTTATTATGCTTTTTAGCCTTCTTTCTGTCCTCAAAAGTGAGCTTGTATCCCAAACCAAAGGTACCAAAGTTCTCATGGAGGTATACTGGATGAGCCCTACCTTGTAAAGACATCTCTAGACCTTTCCCTGGTTAAAAACCATGCTTCAATATTTTATTCACTACCATAATAGATACAGAGGACAATTGTGGTCTTGTGATGAGATTCCCTTCGAGGATATGCTCAGCAGCCACTGCCTTAAAAGTTTGATAAATCGGCACTCCATCTGCATTATCAGCCTCAATGTATGAAATGGAATAATCTTTATACATGGACAAATCCCCTTCACCATGAACAACTATTTCTTATCTGTCATTTTCAAACTTGACCATTTGGTGAAATGTAGATACAACTGCCCCATCCCTATGAACCCGTGGTCTTCCCAATAATATATTATATGAAGCATCAATGTTCAACACTTGGAAATCCACGGGCCCTATTATTAGTATAAACTCTATCTCACTAATGGCATATATTTTTACTCCATCAAATCCTCTGACGCATACATTATCAGGTCGGATCATTTCCTCATTAACATTTAACTTTTGCAAAGTTGACATAGGACAAATATTAGCACTAGAACCTCTATCAATCAAGACTAAAGTGACATAGGAATGCTTATACTTCACAGTGATATAAAGGCCTCGATTATGTCCAGTACCTTCTGCGGTTAATTCATCATATGAGAAAGTGATCCTATTTATCTCAAAAATTCTACCAATAATTTCTCCAGTTGATTCACCTTAATCTCACAGGGTATGTGTGCCTCATTTAAAATCTTTATTATAGCTTCGTGATGCTCCTCCGAGTGTATCAATAAAGTCAACAAAGAAATCTGAGCTGGCGTCTTCCTCAATTGTTCCACAACAAATATTCCAACAATTTCATCTTCTTCAAGAATTCTTCAGCCTCTTCTTCATAACTAGTTTCTTGACTGGAATTCGGTCCTCATTTCCTTGTTTAGCTTTCTTTAACTCTTCTAGAACATAACACCTCCCCGAACGGGTTAATCCTCCTACTCTATCCACTTCTTTAATAACTTCTTTCCCATTGTATATCACCATAATGGTATTATAGTTCCAAGGAACTGTCTTGGTGTTAACCATGGGAAGTTGTGACATCGATTTAATCACAATTGGAGTTATGGAAGCTCCATTTACGATTAAGAGAGGCTTGGTGGGCCTTTCGGGAACAATAAGCTTTGGCTTTATCTGACCTAACCCAACACTTTCTGAAGTTTCTTTTCCTATAACCAAAGAAGTATTCGGCAATTTGGGTTTCGTTACTTCCTCTTTTACTTCTGCAGGTTGTACCTTTGTCAAATTCACAGCATTTGCTGACTTTTCCATATCAATTTTGATTTTAACAATGGGCTTGAAGGAGATCACAATATCTTTACCACTAGGTATCATCTCAAGCATGTTTATTTCATTATGATCTGGTAGTGGATTTTTATTAACATTTGGAGCATCTGGACTTTGTACCATGATTTGTTGTGTGTCAATCAGCTCTTGAATTGCTCTTTCATGTACCAGCATTTCTTTTTGTCGTGCCATAGAGCATCAAAATAGTATGCATGTCTTATAGAATAATCCAACTTCTTCGGGGGAGGATTCAGGATCCTTCTCTCAATTGGTCTTAGAACATTCATGCTCCTCAGCCTCTGAAACAAACTAACATAAGATATTCCAATAGGAGTGAAATTATCTTTGCCCATGTTATCCTTCTTATAGTTTGCTCTAGGCCAAAAATTAGACTTAGGGGGCCTCTTTGAACTTGCAGGACTGTAGGATGATTCTAGATGGCTGGTGCATGCTATCACGGGTAAGAAGGAGCCCGAGAATATAATTTTACATTATACAAAGAATACTGAGAAGACAGAATGGAATATAATAGATTTTGTGGAGGAACATAGTATTGTGGATGGTTATATGGGTCTTGGACATAAATTTGGGATTGATATTGTGCGAAAGGGTGACATGCACCTCTCCAATTTTGTCATGGACCTAGCACAACAGTAGCTACATCCTCTTTTCTTTTCTTTCCACCAAAACTTCCTGAACTACTTTGAATTCTTATGTTGTTGATTTCAAAGAAGATTGTCTTATGATTTTTCCAGACTTAATTCTATTCTCTACCATCTCTCCGACTTTAATGATCTCAGTAAATGTACTTTCAATAGTAGAAAGCAAATGATAAAAATAATCAGGTTCTTGTTCCTATAGAAAGATATCAATCATTTCAGACTCCTTTATCGATGGTCTAACTCTTGCAGCCTACTCTCCATCTGACAGCATATTCTTGAAAACTTTTAGTTGTTTTTTTTCTCATGTTAGCAAGTGTGGTGTGATCTGGAACCATCTTGATATTATATTGAAATTGATACATAAAATACTAGACCATGTCATCCCACACATTCCAGAGAGAAATATCTTGGTCAATAATCCATTCAGAAGTTATCCCAGCCAGGCTTTCTCCAAAGTAAGCCATCAATAGTTCTTCTTTTTCTCCTGATCCTCTTAATTGTTTGTAGAACTTTTTCAAATGAGCTACAAGGTTTTCATAACCTTCGTACTTGTCAAACTTTGGCAATTTGAACCCTAACGGCAAATGGACATCAGGAAACATACATAAATGTTTGTATGAAACACTTTTTGGTCTTCTTAATCCTTGCATATTGCTCATACTCTGCTCCAAACTTCTTACTTTCTTGGTCATCTCTTCTTAGTCTTCATTTTTAACAGTATTCTCAATCACAATAGGAGAACCGTGTTAATGAGCATGATAATATGAATTTAAGAGTTTGAAATTTACTTCAGGAGGATCCAATTGATCATGACTTGGTTTACCCATATTTTTCTGTAATGTCGATTGAGGACCCGCGACAACTGGTGCTACAGGAGTAAAAAATGGGTTGTTTGTGACAGATGGATTTGGTGGACACATGGTAGACGTACCAGTAGCGCCAGACATATTTGCATATGGGCCGAATCCAGTTGGGTAAAATGGATCGCCAGGTTGAACTTGAGTAGGATTTGGATCATTCATATTTGAAAGTTCAGGAATTGAGGAATGAGGGGCTTGTCCATTCAACCAAGCTAGATACATTTCCGCCATATATTTTTTTCAACAACTTATTTTCTTCCATTGATGCTAATTTTTGTGAAATCAACTGATTTTGTTCTTTCTCACTGTCAGATCCCACACCCTCTTTGTGGATCATCTTTCTCTTTCCTTTGTATCTGGTGTTGTACGAATGAGATGCTAGTTTAAACCACAAATCAACCACCAACTACTTTATCTTTTCTGTAACCAAGTAACAAATGGGTGAGTGTTACATATTTAACACATTATAATGTCACGTTGTATGTTATACTTCTATATGCATTTCCCAACCTATCATGGAAGGCTTTATGTTCCATCCCGTCTTTTCTAGGCGCACTTTCTTTTAAAAAAAAAGTTTTGATTGAACCCATTGGAGGGTTTCCTACATATCATGCCAGGACATGAATCAAATCTTAAGTAGTTCGAGAAAAGAAAACTTAATAAAAATAATTGATTTTTTTAAGAAAATAATAAAGTAAGTAAAGTAAAATGTATGTAATATATATAGAAATAAACGGCCAACTTCATTACATTCCATAATTTTTTAATACAAATACGACAAAACAAAGGACACAACTCCTAAGATAAAACCTAATAACTGATATCTGACAAATAAAACTAAATTTAAACAAATAAGATTAACTAAAAGACATAACATCTAAACAAGAAGTTCTAAAACTGAAAACAAAATATTGTGACAAAGAAAATAACTATCCATCCATACAACTAAACTTCAATGTCTCAAGGTCTTCAACTGATTCTCATAAATTTAATCATTCTCAATCAAGGAGATTTTGTCTTGATATGACCACCTGAACCCAAGTATATATCTTCCAACAAAGTGGTGAGACGTTGGGCGAAAGCTGGTACTTGTGCTAGAAATTGTTATCGATTCAACTATTGGTAGTCCAAACCTATTCTAACGGTATCCTATGCCATACGACGGGCCTTCCCTAGAAAGAAATTGAAGGCCTGATCCAATTCTTGGGCCTGCCGATCTCGGGAATCAATCATCTCTCTTAGACGTTGTTCACGAGCGAAAGCAACCTCCAGTTGTTCTGTAATATCCCTCTTTCACGTATCCACTATGATATCTCTCAATTAAATTCTTCTTACATGTTATTTTAAAATTCTTGCAACTGCTAAAAGCGAGATGAGACAATTTCTGCAACATGTGACCCCCTAGTTGTAGCCAATTTGATTTGTCCTCGAAGTGCGACCTCAATATCTGCTGACTTAGCTTTCTCTTCAGCGAATTCCCTCTGTTGTTTTTCTATTCTTGCCCTTGCTCATTCTAGATCAGTATTTAGCACCCGGATAGTAGACTGATAATCTCTCTCTATCTTCAATCGTGCTTGCTTAAATCTCGCCTCATTTTATGCATCTTTATCTGCTTGTTGTTAAGTCAAGGATGCTTTAGCATGCTCCAATTCTTCTCTCAAAACTTGGTTGACATCATGATCTTCTCGCATGGCCCTCTCGATCCCTATCTTAATTGCAGCTTCTTGATCTATGGGTCCCTTATTCGATCTTTTCGGTCTAACTGGTAGAGGTGGCTGTTTTTCAAACCATTTATGGTAATTTAGGTGTACTTATCCTTTGGAACGCTCTATGACCATTGTTTCAATCCCCATGATATGATAGTCAACCCAAATCTTCTATGCCAATCCCTCTGAAAGAGGAATCTCTTGTCTAACCTCAAACACAAACTCTTTCACATTTTCTGTTGTGGGAATTATTTGGCGTCTGCCTAGTTGATGTAGAATCCTCAATGGAACATACGATTGAACACCCCTAATACCCATTAATAATAAAAACGACTGAATGATAGAACTCTGTATGACTTACCTCCAAGGGAACCAAGGGAGATTCCAAGTGATATTATCTGCCGTCATAGAACTAAAAAGCTTATCCCAATCTCTAATTCCTTCTGGGCACTTATATTTCTCCATCCTTTCATTGTAATCCTTGATGTGATTGAATCATTCAGAAATAAATCTCACCACCGTAAGACGTTGATAAAGATGCTCTACAATTCACATTTATAGCAAAATATTACATCCCTAAAAAAAACCTTTTCCTTTTTGACAAATGGTTAGAGCACGGTAAATGTCAACCAAGATTATTGGTATCATAGTGTAATCCTTTTTCTTAATCAGTATATGTACCACTCCAACTAAACAAATATTAATTTTTATCTCTCTCTGCTCAGGAAGACCATAGTGCCTAAAAAGGCTACCATGAATGCAAATCATTTATGAACTTTCCAATCCTCAAAACTTCCCTTGTTACAGAGGTTTTTACCAAACTTCTCAAACCCCTCTTTCCTTTCGTATCTTTCATACAAGAACTACAAGTAGACCCAACCTTTTTCCCATTGATTCTTTTTTTGAGTTTCATATGCTCATAAGCTTACAGAATCTGTTTATCGAGATGAGTCTTGGGGCTGTAAATTTTTTTTCGATGCATATCTCCAAATCCATCGTAAGCCACTATATCCTTTAAAGTCAAAGTCAACTCAAAATCTGATAAGCGAAATACATTATTCATCAGGTCCCAGATGGTCAGCAATACATCAACCACCTCCCTGCTAGGGTTGATTGTCATGATGCTTGTCAAAAAACCCAAATACTTATGTATCTCAGCATAATCAAATGAATCTATTTTATTACACCACAACCACGGCTGCAAAGGGGTACAGTCTACTACCTGTAAAGGTATATTCCCACTTATTTTCCTCTTTTGGCACTTTCCACGAACTAGAGGAGACATGTTATACTTATTGACAGGGACATAAGATTAGAAAATGTCTAGACTTAGGTAGAACTTAATTTACTAATTTTTGAATTTTTTAACTTGACACGTGAGAGTTAATGTGACCATTAAACTTGACTCAGATGAAAAAATGATTTTATTCAAATTAAAAAGTGAGAAAAATATGAATACCAATATTTTTTTAGGAGTGACACTTATTTAGACCAACTCTACCATAAATTTTGCAATGACAGACCCTATATAATTTTGATTATGAATTTGAGAGAAAATACCACTAAATACACTATAAAAATGAAAATAAATAAAATAATTTAAAAGAAGGAAAGAAAAGAAAAGAAAAATGATTATTTTGTATACGATGTTGTGCAAAACTTAGCCTCACACCCCCTAAAGGTTCAAGACTGTTAAGTTATGTATTTACGTGTTGTTTTAATTTATTAAAACTTAGCTCACACCCCCTTAAGGTTCAGGGCTATTAAAATATATATTAAAATTAATTTTGAGGATAAAAGAAAAAAGAAAAGAAGAAAGGAAAAAATAAGATAAAATAATAATACTCATGAAAATAGTCATTTTTATTTTTTAAATTTTTATTTATTTTATTATTTTTTCAAAAAATATCCTTCAATAAATTTGTGAATAATAATTTTTTGAAATATAGGGTCGTATCCCGAAAAGGATTTCCTACGTATCTCACTAAAGAGTGAGAATCAGACCCTCGTAGTTCATGAAAACTAAGTAAAAAAACTATTTTTTTATTTTTAAAAATTTCATTATTATTATTATTTTAGAAAAAAATAATTAAATTTGAAAGACAAGACGTTTTTTGTACGTCGCTAAGTTGACTAAAACCGGTCAACAATCAAATGACCTATCAAATAAATGTCAAAGAGTACATAGGATGCACAAGTTGGTCATTATAAAGTGGGTTACCAGTCCTAGATAAGTCAAATGCACATGATGCAAATAAAACAGAACCTAATAGGGATAGGTGTCTAGAATGGCTTATCCAAGCGGACACTCGAGTCTGAGAGGGACAACTTATTTGGTAGCAGGGCTACTCCGCCTTTGTTGTCGATCTGAACCGTGCCTAACATGTGTAACTAATAATCCTTCACCAGGTGCTTTGACACTCAGGCTATCTCAAAAAGAAGGTAGGATGCATGTGCTGCATTTCTTCTATCCTATTTTAGAGACTCAAAGGGGGTACGTGAGAGAAGACAGTTTATAATACAGTTCAACAATATCAAAGCAATAAATGAGCGACAAATAACACATTAGGCCAACAAACACAATATAAAAATAATTCAAGCAAGTATAAGCCAATATCCAAAGCTCGAATTCTAGTTAGTCCCCATCAGAGTCGCCAGAGATGTCACATCCCTTTTTTGTTCGCAGGAATCAAAGTCGAAGAATTTTTTCAATTAAAGTGATAATATTGAATATGGATTAATTTATTTACAGAGTCGCCACATGGAATTGAGTTATGGTATTCCAAGTCACCTTATTAGATCCCTAATCAAAAGGAAATAACTCTTATTATGGTATGCAAAAACAGAAGATCGGGTAAGGAATTTTGTTGACCGAGGAGAAGGTGTGAGGCACCCCTCGAGTCCCGTGGTTCTAGCACGGTCGCTTTTATTGACTTATTTTGACTTAAAATATTTTGATCAATTATGTTAAGGCCTAAATTCGCTCATTTTATTATACTAAACCTTGTCTATTATATTAAAATAAATCAATAAAAGTTAATTTTAGAAAAATATTTGTCAAGGTGAATTAATACATCCTTGAATTTTTAAATGTCTCAAAAAGATGCGTATGTTGCATTCTTAATCGAGACAAAATTTAGTTATCTTATATTTGTCTAACGTTTAAAAACGTGCCTAGCCGAAGTACTATTTAAAGTCAATAATAAACATGAGCAAAATTTATTTAAGGTGATTAATTAATTTAACAAATAATTTTAAAGCCTGATTAATGACAATAAATAGTAAAACATAGTAAAAATAAAATATTAAGTTACCTATTTTGTATTTATCAGTAAACAAAACCAAAAATCATGAAAAACAAAGAGAAAAACCACACCTGGACAAAAGAGTTGAGTCAAATTTTGGTCATTAATGGGAAGCCGTTTTCAGCATTAATTTCGGCTAATTTCGAACATGGGTGGATAGATTTATCTGATGGAGCGACGGTTCCGATTGAATTTTATGGTGAAGGAACGGAATTTGAAAGACACCGGCTGAAACTAGTCGGTCATCAACTCTGGCGAGTCAGAGGCGTGAGAGAGGGACAAGGGATGAAGGGGCGGCGCAACGGCAACACCATTTTTTTTGGCGAGTTGTCGCCAGAATAGACAAACAAGACCAGTGACTTTTTTAAAGCAAATACGATGAGTCTCCGTGGATTGCTGGTGGATTTTTCCCATTTTTCGGTGAAGATGACAGTCACCGGAACAGTAACACGATGGGGTTAAGTTTTCCTACTAGATTCCGTAGGTTTTGAAGAGTTTTCGGAGGATCTAGTCTTGGGGAGGGTCGCCGTAAAGAAGAGAAATAAGAGGGTGGCGCCGACGATTTTTCGACAAGATTTTACTAGTTTTGGGGATGGTTTTTAGTCGTTTTTCGATGGGTTAATGGAAAAACTGATTTGGGGTTTGTCGAATTGCTGGCTAGCTTACCGATGATAAGAATGGCGATGCTTATTTGGAGCAAGTCATCGGTGGGGATGGTGTTTGGTTGGGAATTACTTTGCTCGAGCCCCGGTCGTCGAAATGGGCCTCTCTTATCTGTTTTTCTCCCTCACTCAAATCTTCCCTTTTCTCTATTCCCTTTCTTGATCTCTCTCTATCTATTACTCTTTATTTTTCTCACATATTTTCCCTCACTGTTTTCATATCCAATTCTTCGCTCCCTCTCTCCGGTGTGTGTTCGTGTGGTTTGTGTAATACACATGATATGTAGATTGGCAAGTTATTGTGTAAACATTTTTTACTCTGTTTTTACATATACAGATAAAAAATCAGATACTTCACTGCATAATATTAATTTTTCTTTTTTCGCTTTTAGCAATATGCATAAGATATAGACACTACAACAAACTCACATAACAAAAATTCATGAAATCACTAAAATAATTATATTATGATTCAATTTATAACAAAACTTATAAAATAAAAATACAGGATTGAATAAAAAATCTGTGATTGCTTGAACTGAACAATAAAGTAAAAAATAATCGTCATCGAAAACTCGACAGGCAACCAAACTTCGATCTTCGAACTTCAATCTTCAAAAAAATATTCTCTTTTTTTTTTACTTCTTTTCTTTCTCTGTTTTTTTTTTTAGTTTTCTGATATCTGATAGTCTTGTCTGGATAGTGTGTAGAATCTACATAGTTTGGGGTGGGAAAGTCCTTAAATATAGGGATTTTGGGAGGGAACAGTTACAAACATCAAATAGGGGTTAAATTTTGAATTTATTTTATTATTATTATTTTTTTAATTACTATTATAGAAAATAATAATAATAATAATAATAATAATAAAATAATAAATAAATAAAAATTGAATGAATAAATAAATAAAATAATAATAATAATAAATATAATAATAACTAATAAATTTTATATTTAAGAAAATACAATAAAATTTTATAAATAGCCAAAAATAAATATAATTAATGTAGTATTAAAACTACTAGCTTATTTATTAAAATTTAACAGAAAAATACATTTTTGAATTTCTTGTATTATTTTATTTATATCTACCTTTTCTTTAAAATTGAAATAAAAATAAAATACCCCAAAATGTAACTTCATTTAATTATTTATTTTTAACTAAAAATTTATTAAAAATAAAATAAAAGTTAAAATAATATCGGGCTAATATAAATATTCAATATCGAAAAAAAGATTAGATTTGGAGGAGGATCAAAAATCACGTGTCTACAAAATAGACTTACCATTTGATCTAACTGATCTGGCTACTTAGTTACAGTCCAAGGTTGTTTGGTTGGTAGGAGTGGGTGATCACTAATAACAAAAAATGTCACATTATTTAGGGTCATGTGGTAGCTAGTGAAGAAGAAACTTACTCAATAACAACAGCAACATACCCATATATTCCCATAAAGTAGAGTGTGAGAAGGATAGAGTGTACGTAGTTTGTACCACTACCTTTTAGAGATGAGGTAGAAAGGCTATTTCCGATAGACCCCTTGGCTCAAAACAAAAATAATCGTAATATAAAAAACAATAAAGTGTAAGCAAACCTTACCCTCGACTCAAGTACAATAAATCATTGATCAAAATAAAAGTTACAAAACAAAACAAACCTTAGGAAAAAATGACACCGTCTTAATAGCAAGATAATGATCAAAGATAGCAAAACATTCCAATAGAGGCAATTTCCTCAACTCATCTTCAGGCCCATCACCAGTAAGCCATTTCTTGAACACCCCATGTTCAAGAAGGTATCTAATTCTCCTCATAGTAATCTCCCTTTGTTCCTCTTTAGTCGGGTTATAATCAGGTTGAACAAACACTTTCCCACCTCTTTTCATTGGGTTAAAAAGATTACTTTGTAACATCAAACTAAATAGCCAATCCTTTTCAATCAAATTATGACCATCGATGAGTTATCTTATCTATTTTGTGAGTGCACCCATACATGTAAGAAAGCAAATTTGTTCAAAACAAATAACCACAAATTCCGGATTAATACATAAAAAATGTACAATGATGACTTGTATACATGATTTACTTGTTTGACAATAGGAACCTCAACTTATCCCAATTCCGTGGTCACTTTTTAAAAAGTTTCAAGTTCAACCCGCACAACCTGGCATAAAATATAAATATGCATGATAAAGTAGATGACATGTGAATCAAAGAAAAATAAGGTATGAACGTTCAATACCTCAATTTATGAACATTCAATACCTTAATTGCAGAGTAAAACTCTGCACAACTTGAATAAACACAAATTATCATAAATAAAATTAATCTTAGTCTGGCATGTCAATTAACGAAAGTGAACTATTTCTATTTTTATGTGAACAAAAATAGTGACCAAATGATAGACTTGTTTATTTAACCCAAGATTCACCTTGCTCGAAAAATACCACTCTATATAAAAAAATGACAATAAACTCACTTTGAACTGTATTTTTTGGTTTATAGGGGTGGTGTTGACTGTGAAGACAATTATGTGAATAAAGAAACATTTGAATTCACAGGAAAGATAATATAGTTGTAACGCAAAATGTATCTAAGAATTATATTCTTTCTTTCAGTTGCTTATTCACTTCTCATGGTATTCTGCAATTTTTAAAATTTAAAAAGATGATGAGAGAAGAGGAGCCTTGGAGTAATTGGTAAAGTTACTGTCATATGATCAGGAGGTCAGGAGTTCAAGACTCTGGCAGAAATACAAGGTGAGGCTGCGTACAATACACCCTTGTGGTGAGGCCCTTCCCCAAACACCGTACATAGCGGTAGTTTAGTGCACCGATCTGTCCTTTTATTTTAGAAAGATGATGAGTACAGAAGCAACACAAGTAATAGAACTGAATTAGAACCTTCTATATAGCACATCAAAGGTTTCTATTTTACTTCAAATAAGTAAAGATAGCCATTATCTCTTTCTTACAATTTTCAATGTTAATGCAAAAATCAGTCTTTTCAGCTAAGAAGCACACGCACAAGCAAAATGCCTTTGACAAAGAAAACTTTGAAATCTTCCTTTAAAAAACTTTGAAATCTTCCTTTAAAAGAGTTTAGACTATCAAAACGCCAGAGAGATTAATTAATTTATGGTTACAAAAATAAGCCAATTTATTTTTAAGTATAGTCTGTAAACAGCACATGCATTTACATATGTTATGCGCCCAACCGATATACTCTACCTCAAAAGCTAAAAAAATATTTAAAACTACAAAAATTAGCATATAGATTCATTCGGTGCAAGAAAGATAATAAACAAAAAAATCAAACATAGTTGAAAACGAAAGACTTTTCATAACAAGCCCAACTAAGAGAAAATATACTATACTCTAATACTACTGCTCAACATTTTCAGGGGGAAAACGAATTGTAAAATTGTTACTCATTCCAAATCAAGAAACTAAGAAAAAGAAACATAAACGTATAAAAACTTACAAAATTCACTACTGGCAAAACTATTAGAAGACGAAGAGGAAATTTTATTTTCTTGTTTCAGATGGAGTGCTTGCTATAAGGACAAAATCATATGGATGGTCCAACTTATGTATGGGATATTCCACAATAGCACCTGCAGTTGATAACACATAAGTATTGGAATTAGAATGCTGTTACAACTTTGGCAATCACATTCTATAGATCGAGAAGAGTATTTCATTACAACCTGCTGAAGTAATGTCAAGATAAGCTGAAAATATCAATGATTATTATTATCACTAAAGTAAGAGCAATACATAAAATTAATTAAGAATATGGAAGAGCTGAAGTTTATAAATAATTTTAAAACTCAGATTTAATTCAATAGGCTATAGATAGTTGGGTATGCTCATCATAGATATAGGTGCTTGATACAAACTCTATGATGTCGTAACATCTCTATGCTGAAATGTTTCCAAGTAAATACACACATAAAGTTGTTATTTATAGCTACAATGATACTATTAGGACTTATTGGTGTGAGGGATAAGGGATAATGTTCCTGACATAGGATGCAAGAAAAATATGCTTCCCCATTATAAGATTCAGTGTATTTTTGGTTCAGGTTTGCTTGACTAAGTGTACAGACTTTTTGATATTTAGTTTTACATCTTTTAGTCTTTCAGATTATAGATGATCTCAGTAACATAACAGATATACACTTAGTTTTGTATTCTCAGATTTTACATGTTCATGCATTCATGTATAGTTACCCTATGTATTTCAGCCTGTCCTCATCTCATATACTAGTATATTCAAATTACTAACCACATATTCTTCTTTGCGATATGATGTCTTATATCATAGGTTCGGACACTCAGTTTCTCGACCATACTTAGACAGCCCACCATTACAGCAGCAGTAATAGTGGTGATTTCTCATCCTTTGAGGACATATTATCTTTCATTCAGTTACTTTAGTATTTCATTATATTTTGTCAGTTGGAGTTAGTTAGGGGCCTATCCCATCAACTTCTCCATCAGTTTAGAGGCCTTTAGATGTTCAGACATTCAGTTAGACAGTTAGTCATCTTTATTAGTTTTATTAGTGGTTTTTAGATAGACTGTTTGGTTTTTAATATCTTGCCAGGTGTTTCAAACTTGTGATTAAGTCGTACTATCAGTATTCAGACTTGAAGTACTTTATCAGTTTATTTTCTATGCAAATTTTTTATTACTATCTTATTCAGTGCTCATAGTAGGTACCAGCTCATGGGTTAGCTTATGCTCACTTATGACCGTAAGCACCATTATTGCGACTAGAGGGTAGTCTCAGGTCGCGACAAAATTTGGTATCAGAGCCTAAAGTTTTAATGTATCTTAAAGAGTCTGAAAGCCGCATTGAGTAGAGTCTTGTACATGGGTGTGAAGTGCGCCAAACTTATGAACGAGAGGCTACGAGATGTTTTAGGAAAAGTTTCCCTTTTTTTAGTGTTCAAGTCGTGCAAAAGAGCATGAGCTCTATTTAAATTCTCTTTCTAATTCATACTTTGTTCTGTTTGTAGACAATATCTCCCAGGAGAAATAATGGAAGAAGAAACGGGGATCAACCCACACCACCGCCTGTTCAGGAAGATCCTCTGAGTGAACATGTTTCTCACGTTGATTTTAGGGTTGCTTTCATGGCCTTAGCCCATTCGGTATTTTCTCATAACAATCAGCAGGCTATTATTCCAGCTAATCCAATCGCCAATACAGCTGTAGCTAGGATTCGAGATTTCACCCGAATGAATACCCCATTATTTTTGAGATCCAAGTCTGAGGAGGATCCATATAAATATTTAGATATGGAGCACAAGGTAACTGATATCATAGACGTCACTTTGAGTGAGAGTGCAGAGTTGGTTGAATATCATTTGCACGATATAGCTCACACTTGGTTTAGGCAGTGAAAGGAGAATAGAGGTGTTGACGCAGGACTTATAGAGTGGGAGAAAATATCGTGAATTTCTTAGACAGGTTTTCCCCTTAGAGTTGAGGAAAGCTAAGGTGCAAGAGCTTATTAGTGAAGCAAGGTAATATGAGTATGAAGGAGTACTCGCTTAAGTTCAGTCAGTTGGCGAGGTATGCTCCTTCGATGGTGGCTGTTAATAGGTCTAGAATGAGTAAGTTTGTATCTGGTGTATCTGATAGTGTGGTCAAGGAGTGTAGGACTGCAATGTTGATTAAGGAGATGGACTTATCTAGACTTATAGTTCATGATCAATAAATTGGCAAAGAGAAGCTTAAGGAGAAAGAGAGAGAGAATAAGAGGGCCAAAACAAGTAGTTTTAACTTTTCACAATCGAGGTCAAAGGGTGGTAACCATTCACAGTTTTATCAAAAAATTTCAGCCTCAGCTTCGTCTTCAGCTAGTGTGCCAGAGCCAAAGTTCAGGAATGATAGTTGGGAATGGCACCAGGCTCTAAGTCTCAGGGTAGCATGAACAATAGTCGTACTAATCCACTTTGTTAGAAGTGTGATAAAAATCATCAAGGTGTTTGTAGAGCTTATAGTGATGTGTGTTTTAGATGTGGAAAGCCAACCCACAAAGTCGGGGATTGCCCACGGGCTGGGCAGCAAGGTCAGTCCAATCGTCTTTCAGCTCCAACCAGTCGCCTGACTCAGCAGGGTGCCACTTCCAGTCCAACTAGTAGGTAGCGCCAGAATAGCTTGTATGCCCTCTAGATTTGGAATTATCAAGAAAGTTCTCCTAATGTGATTACGGGTACGTTATAGGTTTTCCATCTCCATGTTTATGTTTTATTAGATCCAGGAGCTTCACTTTCTTTTGTGACTCCTCATATATAGCCGTCAATTTTGGTGTCAGTCTCAAAATATTAGCATAATCATTCGTGGTGTCTACCCTAGTGGGTAAATCTATTATATCTAAATGGGTATACAAAAATTAACTGGTCACAGTATCTCAGAAAATCACCTCAATAGATCTTGTGGAGTTAGAGATGACTGATTTTGATGTCATTCTCAAAATGAATTGGCTCCACTCATGTTATGCTTCAGTTAACTATAGAAATAGAGTTGTTCAATTTTAGTTTCCCAATGAACCAGTTATTGAATAGAGGGGGTAGTACCTCAGTGCTTATGGGTCAGATTATTTCATATCTTAGAGCAAGAAAGATGATATCCAAAGGGTGTGTTTACCATCTTGTTCGAGTCAAAGACTCTAGCTCTGAGACTCCCAGTCTCAAGTCAGTTTCAGTAGTAAGGGAATTTCCAGATGCATTTCCTGAAGATCTTCCCAGAGTTCCTCCCAAGAGAAAATTGACTTCGAAATAGATCTCCTTCCAAATACCCAGCCTATCTCTATTCCACCTTATAGAATAGCTCTAGCTGAGCTTAAAGAGTTGAAAGAGTAGTTGAAAAATCTCTTAAATAAGGGATTCATCAGGCCTAGTGTTTCTCCTTGGGGCGCTCCAGTCTTGTTCGTGCGTAAGAAAGACGATTCTCTTAGAGTGTGCATCGGATTACTATCTGTTGAACAAAGTCACAATCAAGAACAAATATTCTTTTCCCAGGATTGATGACTTGTTTGACCAATTTCAAGGTGCCAGTTATTTCTCTAAGATAGACCTCAGATTTGGCTATCATCAGTTTAGAGTCAGAGAATGTGACATTCTAAAGATAGCCTTTAGAACTCGGTATGGCCATTACAAATTTTTAGTTATGACTTTTGGACTAACGAATGGACCTGAAACTTGTATGGACTTGATGAACAAAATGTTCAAGCAATACTTAGACATGTTTGTCATAGTCTTTATTGATGACATTCTTGTCTATTTCTGTAGTAAGAATGATCATGTAGACCATCTGAGAATTATTTTACAGACCCTTAAAGCTCATCAGTTCTTCGCCAAATTCAGTGAGTGCAAATTTTGGCTAAGATCATTAGCTTTTCTTGGCTATGTTATTTTCGGTGATGGCATTAGAGTTGACCCTCAAAAGATCGAAGTGGTAAAAAACTGGCCCAGACCTATCTTTCCATCAAAGATCAGGAGTTTTTTGGGTTTGGCTGGCTATTACAGATAGTT
Source organism: Capsicum annuum (assembly GCF_002878395.1). Classification (NCBI taxonomy): domain Eukaryota; kingdom Viridiplantae; phylum Streptophyta; class Magnoliopsida; order Solanales; family Solanaceae; genus Capsicum; species Capsicum annuum. Next base: position 157,500,373 of record NC_061111.1, on the reverse strand, counting down.
TATTAAGGGGTTTTATTCTATTTCAACCCCCATGTCTCAATTGACTCAGAAGAAAGTCAAATTTTAGTGGTCAGATTCATGCGAGAAGAGTTTTCAGGAGTTGAAGACTCGACTCACCTCAACCCAGTCTTGACCTTGCCAGATAGTTTGGATGGTTTTATAGTTTACTGTGATGCTTCCAGAGTTGATCTTGGTTATGTATTGATGCAGAGAGGTAAGTTCATAACCTATGCCACTAGACAAATTAAACCTCATGAAAAGAATTATCCTACCCACGATCTTGAGTTGATAGCATATATCATGTTTCAGACCCAGTTATTAGATTATGTTTCAGCTTATCAGTATTCAGTATAGATTCTTAGTATTCTTAGTATCTCATCTTAATCAGTTTCATTCGAGGACGAATGATTCCAAGGGGGACATAATGTAACACCCCATATTTTCGGGCAAAATTTTGAACCGTCATTTCTATATGTGTAAACTCTAATACCATGATTTACATTTGAATACATGAGTTATGACCTTTATCCTAGTGTGTGAAGTTCTTGTGAGGTGAAAAATGTTCATAGAAATTACTTAGAGCAAAGTTGAGCTAAGAGCCTTTGATTCGGCCAAATTTTTGTGTTTGATTCCACAAGGGTCGACTCTAAATGTATATAATTTTTTATATACGTGGAATTTTTCTGCTCAAGACCCACAAAATTATAGATAATTGAATTATATTTCCAACGATACCAATTTTTCCTTAATCCGATACCGAGCGAAAAGTTATGGTTTTTTTCGTGAGAGGTAGTAAGGGTCCACAATTTAGCCGCAGTGCGTTGCTTTCTCCACACAATATGGGGCACAATGCATTGCTCTTTCCAAGCGATATGGGATGCAACGCGGTGCTTATTCTCTCTGTATTTCATCTTCTTAAGGTTCAAGGGGTACTTTAGTCCTTTCCCCTCAGCCCTAATCATCCAAGGAAAGAATTAAAGCCCCCAGAAGGGCACTATTTGCCCATCTTCTTCAAATCAGCTCACGTAAAATCCCTCCCAATTCTAAAGAACAATAATTCAAGCTTCAAGTTCAAGCAATCCTCAAGGAATCCTCAAGAATTCATCTAGTGAGGTATGTGTACTGTTCATCCATGGACCTTTTTCACCCATGGAATCCAAGAATCCTCCTTTAGTTTAAATTATGAGTTTTTACATGTTAAAGTTGAACTAACTCCATGAATTTCTTGTTAATATTAGTACATGACATGTTTACAAGTGTTTTCAAGTGAGATAAGCCATCTTATGTGTTGAGTATTAATATTCCTATGTCAAATCCCTAATTTATGATGTTAGCCATGCAATCATGTCGTCCCATTATGTTTTACCCATTCTCATGTTTAAGTTCTTGACTCTCATGTGTTTGATGGAATGCTTATGTTTTAGGTTCTTAAACAATGATTCCCTATAATGTTTTTAAAGATTTCGTAATGCATTATTATTATCATTATTTCCATTCAGTGCTGGTGGGTTATGAACACCTGATACCTATGTGTTTATTTGCATTTCAGATCTTTCAAGTGATTATTTTAGTTTAACCATAAATATTACCATTTACTCAGTTGTTGTGATCATGCTGAGCAATATCAGTTGTTATGTTCAGTCAAACTTTAGTCAGTGTCAGTGTCAGTTCAGTTGGGAGTAAGATTTAACACCGAGCAAACCCAGGGATGGGGCTCACCTGTCAGTAGAGGGAGTGACCCTTAGTAGCAATCCCTGAGTTCCAGAACTACGTAGCTAATGTAGGTTTGAAATATCTTCCTGTCAATTGAGGGTTGACACATATCTCATGAGAGCACCTGCCAGTAGAGGGTGACTCTGTAGTCCTTCGGGACACTAGTTTAGTGGATCCACACAGCCAGTGTTAGTACTCGACATGGTACTAACACCCTTCCAACTAGGGTAATAGGTTGGACCCCAATTAGCTCAGATTGGGGCATGATGGTTAGATGATAACTCTCACAGTTTCAGTACAGTATTCAGTGTATTTTCAGTTTAGGTTTACTTGACTAAGTGTACAGACTTTTTGATATTCAGTTTTACAGCTTTCAGTCTTTCAGATTACATATTATCTCGGTAACATAACAGATATATACTTCGTCTAGCATTCTCAGATTTTACATGTTCATGCATTCATGTATAGTTACCCCATGCATTTCAGTCTATCCTCATCTTATATACTAGTATATTCAAAGTACTGACCGCATACTCTTCTTTGTGTTATGATGTCTTATATCATAGGTTCGAACGCTCAGTTTCCCGACTATACTTAGACATCCCAGTGTTACAGCAGCAGCAACAGTGGTGAGTCCTCATCCTTCGAGGACATATTAGCTCTCATTCAGTTACTTCAGTATTTTATTATTTTCTATCAGTTGGAGTTAGTAGGGGGCCTGTCCCATCAACTCCTCAGTCAGTTTAGAGGTTTTCAAATACTTAGACAGTTAGTTGATAGTTAGTCTGTTTTATTAGCGATTTTCAGATAGACCATTTGGTTTTCAGTATCTTGTCAGGTGTTTCAGATGTGATTAAGTCATACTATCAGTATTCAGACTTGCAGTACTTTATCAGTTTATCTTCCATGCAAATGTCTTATTACTATTTTATTCAGTGCTCACAGCAGGTACCAGCTCATGGGTTAGCTTGTGGTCACTTGTGACCATAAAAACCGTTTTTGTGACTAGGGGATAGTCTCGGGTCATGATAACCATTTACAGTCAACTTTTGTTTCTTGTGTATAATTATGAGAAACCTGACAAAGAAGAACAAGTCATTGGAAGATAATAATGAATCCTAAGCAGAGAGACCAGTGGAAGGAGAACAAATAGAAAGACTACAGAGATGAAATCAGACCAAATTCAATATTTACAACTCTGTCAAGGTCCCAAAGTTGTATATTTTTATATGTTTCAGGGATAAATTTCTATTACTTCTCCAATCACCAAATCAAGTATGCACTTATTCAATCACATATGACTTATCTCGCTTCTACGAGTACCAAGTAACTTTATCTTTGTCCATCAAGATAGAACAGATGAGAAGAAATCACCTAGTGATTGTCTCTTTTGAGAATTGAACCTAAGACCTCATGGTGCTAAACTCACTTTATTGAAACATTATACATGTATTCTTTAGTGTTCTTTCAATCTTGCTTGGATGTAGAACGCCAAATGTAAAAATATGGATTTTTTTGTATATTTAAACAATGACCAACGTATTGTCAAGTACAAACTGATGGAATAGAACTAAGGAACTGAAAAAAATATCAGGTAAGTGGAAAGTGGAACAAACATACCTTTTTTCCAGCAAACATCTCCTTCAGTTGGACTTTAGTTTTCGTCGAATAATCTGCGTCTTCACCAGCCTATCCACATCCACAACATATAAAAACCACAAGGATTAGTAGTGATATCAGTTAACAAGGTACAAAATAGGTCCAACCAATAATGATGTGATGTGTCACACTCTTAATTTTATATTTTCTGTTTCAGAATTCAAGTGAATATAAGAAGTTAAGGATTTTTCTGTAGTAAGTTGTTGTTTCTTGGTGAAAGTAAGGCCGGAACAAGCAATGAGATGAGACTTTTATGAACTTCCAGTTCATCCACAATTTATATTTTCATATCTATTCAATAACAAATTTTGTTTTATTTTTACCTTGTGTAGATGGGCCAAATGATAAGTACACATCTCTTATCCAAAAAAAAAAAAAAGAGGTTATTCTTTTTTAAATGGACTAAAAAAGAAAGTGATCATTCTTTTTTAGACGGAGGGAATAGTAATAGTAATAGTCTTACATATAAAGAGAATTGAACATGATCAAACTTTTGCATAAATTTTATAAATCAAAAAAGGAAAATTTTAATACAAAAATATTAATTGATTTATAACTCAAATAAGTAAAAAATTAATACATAAATATTAATTTATTTATAACTCAAATAAGAAAAAAAAAATAATCCACACTATTTGATTGATTTTAAAATCCAAAATATTAGATTTTGAAAAAAAAATATGTGTCTCACATAAAAAGTTTAAAATAATATTGCTTTAATCCTAATAAACCTCTTTATTTTTTATCCTTTTATTGAATCTTCCACATCTTTAAGCAATACAAATTATGTAATTACTTAAAGCGTTCTTGAAACTTTCACATCTTTAAGCAATGATTATTCAATTACTTCAAAGAAAATTATATACTTAGTCAACGTTAATAATTATTCTTTTAAAAGGAATAAAAATTAAATGCTAGAAGTTTGTCTTCAATACGTTATAGGTTTATTTTTTATGAGAAGTGTTAAATGACCATAATTTTTTTATTCAAATTTAGCCACAATTGTGAAAAGACTTTCATAACCTTTCCTTTTCAAAAGGAACCAATTTGTCTTTAAAAAATTTAATTAATGGGAGCTAAAATGTTGTTATTTCCTAAACTTAAAAATGAAAATTCATATTAGATGAATCATAGTTATAACTATCACTAATTATGCAAGAAAGCATTTAATTGACTTTATAAAGTGAATTCCACCATATCATTCCCTTCACCCTTTGTCTTTCTCCTCAACTAACTACAACATTTTTGTTTTCCTTATTTTTAGCTCATTCATTTTTATCTGTTTTTATCAAATTGTAAGGCTAACTTTATTATATAAAAAATAATAATTCATTAAGATGTTTTTGATTTAGTTATCTAATTTTAGATTTATAGTATATCTTTTTAAATTATTATGTACACTGCAGCCAATTATAAAATTTATAGTTTAGTTATTATTATTATTATTATTATTTTAATTTATTTTACATAGAAGTCATTCAAATTTAAAAATTTGTAACATAAAAGTATTTTTTTTTCTTAATTTTTCGTCACTTAAAAGTCTTTCAACTTTAATCAAGTTTATTAAAAAGTCAATTTCATCTGAATTTTGATATATCATATAGAAAATGTGACAGGGATCCAAAATCAATTAATTACAATCAACATGATATTAAAAACATCTCTAATATTTTACTTTTTAACACATAACTTGTTGGGGTATACAATATTATACTTGTTTTCCTTAGTTTGATTTCTTTATAATAATTTTAATCTAATATTAGCAATATTGAAGAAAATATAATTTGACTATTTTCCGCTCTAATATATGTATTTGTATAACAAATTTTGTAAACACCTTTTACAAAAATAAAAAAAAGAATTTGAACTAAATTTTAAAGATAGGATACTTTTATGTCATAAAATAGAAAATTATTTTTTGTATATCAATTTTTAAAGTTAAATGACTTTTATGTTAAGAAAATTGAAATCAATATTTTTGTATGATAGACTAAATGTTAGGTGATCGCCGATAAATTTGGCCTATCTCTGATTTCAGTTATTCAATTTTTCAATTCTTTTAGTTTTCACCTACAACATGCCCAGTGTAGTTCCACAATTTTCACATACCTCAATTGATTTTTAAAAAATTATGAAAAAAAATTAATTTCTCATAAAAAATATTGATTTAATTTCATAATAATTTTTTTTTTTTGAAAAAAAAGACATAGGAGGAGTAAATGTGGTAGAGAAAAATTAGAAATGTGAATCATTAACTATTTGAAAAATGGAATCAACTCTTATCTTTTTGTGAGTAAAAGGATACTCTCACAAAAGTATAACTTGACATGTATCTGACATAATAAAATTACTGCAACAATACTAAATCTTTAGGTACAATAAATTTTAACTAAATGAGTACTTTTTATTTCAAATTATAAAAAATTATGGCAATTGTTAAGTTTTGCTTCAAGTTCCATAACTATTTGTTATGGAAAAATAAATTTTAACAGAATTTTGTAGCTAATAATCATTTTTTATCATGAATGAAAATTTATTGTAGCAACACTAAATTAAAAAAAGTTACATTTGAGAGCGAGATATTATATCTTATCTATATAATGACTGGACAATCTCAAACACCATCGATCTAAGATAATTAGATGTGTTGATCACTTGATTTGATTCGATCTTACGAAATTTTATTAGTACATTTGAAATATAGTTTAGATAAATAAGTGATTAAATATAATTTGATTTGCTTTAGGCTTAATAGGTCTTACTAGCAAATTTGAGATATAATTTAAATAAATAAGTAATTATAATGTATTTACTTTCAATTTGCAATTTATAACAATATAAATAAAATTTATCATGTCTCGCTCAAGTTTTACCTTGATCAAGTGTAATGATGGTTGTTATTTTATTCGAAGTCTCAAACCTCATCTTTCTGAACAATGTTTTTATGGTCTACTATTAAATTATTAATTAATAATTATTATTATAAATGTAGTTATAATTAGTTGAATAAATGATTAATAATTGGACATAGTTATCATAAAAGTGTATTTGTACAATAATTTATATCTAAATAAATAAGTGATTAAATTTAGTTATTTTTTATTAACTAATTATAATAAATTTAAACAAATTAACTTTATTAAATTTTACTTTAGACTTGTTTCATCAGAATAATATCTTTATCGGTCTAGTGTAATTAGTGTTGTCAATGATGCAATTCAATTTTATAACTTGTAAGTTTCAAATATAATTTTTTAAAAAATAAATGATTATATTAACTTCAATTAACTAATTATAAAGAATTTAAACAAAATTTTAATATGTTTCACTCAAGTTTCATCATGATCAAGTGTTTTAAGAATTATCATTTGATTGGAGGTGTTTATTATTCGATTCAATTCAAATTTACAAGATCTTATTTATAAGTTTCAAATATACTTTGAATAAATAAATTATTATATTTAAATATTTTATTAATTAATATACTTAGTCTAAAGAAAATTTTATAAATTCTCGCTAATTATACGAAGATAAATACAAATTATTTGTCGTGGATAAATCACTTACTATACATATATATCTTGTAAAATAAAAATTTCTTTATAACTACAATTTGCAACATAATAAAATTTCATAGCAATAATTACAAATTCTTAGTCATGGACCATATAAAATATGTAAATAAATTTTAGCTACACTTATTGCTACAAATGCTACGAAAAAAATATTGTGGTTAGATTATTTAGCAAAATAATTTTTTACATTTAATCACATCGTATTTTGTTAGTATATCTATCTATAGAAAAATGTAAAATAACAAAATTGTAAGCATGTCAAAACATGTTATTATTAAAACTCTAAGTGAATTCCCTGTATAGTCACTCAAGTTTTGAGAATTTCTTTCAAATACCACTTATATTTTATTTAGGACCACAATATTACTTAATTATCACTCTTTTTCTTAAAAAATACTAAACACCTCAAAAGTATTTTTCTCTCTTAGTTGGCATGCCATGCCGTTAAAATAATATTTTTTAAATAATAAATTATTTAATTCATCAAACCCATTTATTCAAAATTATAACTTTATTCTTTTTTTTTTTTTGAAAAAATGCATTAGTTTAATTTTCCTATTTAGGAATCCTTTACCAAAACTTAATCTTTACCATATTATTTTATATGCAAAGTAAAATCTCTAGATAACTTATTTACTTTAGTAATATTTTTTTTTTTTAAGAAAACAACTGATCTTTGTAGGCAATTATACATAAAAACCTGCATGATCATCTAGGAAAATAATATGATATTTTCTTCTTAATAAATTAATATATTTATAAAATAAATTATTATTTTGGTTAAATGAGTTTGCTGCGTTAACATGTTTATTATTTTTTAAAATGATGGTTTACTGGTATGACATGCAAATTAGAAGAGGAGGAAACTTTTGAGGTAATTAGTGATTTTTGAGAAAAATATTAATAACTGAGTGACAATATTGTCTTAGCAAAAACAAAAAGTGATTTTTATAAGCGACTCGAGAAACATTTATAACAATCCAAGAAAATAACTTTAGAGAAAACTAAAAAGTTTAGGTAATGATAAAAGATTTCTAAGCATGAAAATTTCTTCTTAATAAATTAATATATTTCTTTTAAAGAAAAGAATAAAAATATAATTTTGACTAAATATGTTTGATGATTTAAATAGGTCTATTATTAAAAAAATAATTTAATAACATGCCCTGCCAGTTAGAAGAGAAAGAGACGTATGAGATATTTTTTTTTTTTAGGAATATAATGATAGTTGAGTCGTATTATTATCTCTAAAAAGATAAAAATAATTTTTATAGTGAATTCAAAAAATATGAGTGATCATTCAGAAAAATAACCTTTGAAAAAATGTATGTCAATTTTTAGTACCGATAAAGTTTTTCTAAGTATAAAATTTCTTTTAATAAACTAATGCATTTTTCAAAAAAATAAATAAAAATAAATTATAGTTTGATTAAATGAGTTTGATGAGTTAAATGGGTTTAGTATTTTTAAAAAAAATTAATGACATGACATGCTAACTAAGAGAGTAGAAGACTTTTGAGGTGTTTATAAGTATTTTTTGAGAAAAAAAAGTGATAGTTGAGTGATATTGTGATCTTAAATGAAACATAAGTGATATTTGAAGGAAAATTTCAAAACTTGGGTGGCTATTTAGGGAATTCATTTTTAAAACTTTATTTTCATACACTAATTTTCATATTCATTAAAAAAAATCATAAAATCAAACTAGATAAAAAATTAAATAAAACAACTTAATTAAATTTCTCAAATATGTACAAAGTATAAACTATACATAATTTAAAATTAAACAACTTCAAACGTAAAAAAAAATATATATTTATAACTAACAATTAATAAATAATTTTTTACAGATTAATTTTTATTTTCTTGATTGAATACTACTACATTTGACAATTATTTAATTTTATTGTTGCCAATTAAAAAAGTAAATAATTAAAATAGAATATATAAATTTTCCATTTCCATGTATTGGGATAATTTTCAATGTATTAGAAAATGATTATTAAATAAAGTAATGTTAAAAATTCAAATTTAAGATGAAAAAAGCAAAAGTGTCTAAAAACTAACTAGTTTATAGTGTGAATAGAGTTTTTTACTACTGTGGTCAAATTTGGGCCAAATTTTTGTGGCCAAAAAGATTTTTTCATTTTTTATTATATAAGTAGAGTTTTATTTAAGTTTAAATTTCTAAATATTAGGAGTTACTACATAACTTAAATAAGAAAAAAATTAGTAATACTTAAAATTTAATTGATTTAAAATATTAGAAAAATAGTGAAAAGATGATTTTGTCTAAAATAGAGTTTTTAAATAAAAAGTAAAATAATTTTCTAAGTATATTCACACTTTTAATATGACAGAAGAAGGAACCTAATTCAATAATAGAGAAAAGACATTAGACACACCGAAGTTGTCTCAAATTTTCAAAAAAACACTTCAAGTTTGCGGGTATCCTATTACCACACAAAACTAGTTAAAACCATTACAAATAACTTCTTTTGACCTATTTTTTCATCATCTTTACTTTCAAAGTCAGCAAGTGTAATACACTTCCATTTATATATTATTATTATTTATTTATTTAAATTTAACTCATTTAATAAAGATTTTTTTTCTCTTTCTTTTTCCTCTCAACTTCTCCACCATAGCCACCCAATTTTCACCTTCAGTGAAACAATCACCAATTTTACTGTAGGGTGACAAAATAGTTTTCAAACTACCGCTAATTAATTTTAGAAAAATCAAATCCATTGAATAATTAAAATGTTAATGCTCAAATAATCATCAATTAATCAAATTAAAATACTCAAGTTACCACCAAACTAAATTTGAAATTGTAATCATCATCTTTTCTAGCTTATCTTCGAATCGAGATATTTGCATCACCTTATTACATTCAATCTCCATTTTTGTAGGAGAAAAAGAAGCACTAAAACAATTTCTATTTGTATTTGAAAAAATTAAGAAAGATGAGGAATTTACATTATTTTTTAAAAAAAAATTTGAAACAATCAATGCAATAGAGCAACATAAATTATGAAAATTGTCCTTTTTCAATTTTGATCGGATAATTATAAAATCGTAATTTCTATAAATCAGCTATAATAATCAAATAGAAAATAGAAATAGAAAAAGAAAAATTGTTTTAATTTTTTTCCTCAAACCCTAATAAAAAATAACATTTAATTTAAAAAATTTGAAGCAAACTAAGACGAAATTAAAGCTCTGAAGACTAAAAGTAAGAAAAAAATTAAAACATTAATGACAAGATTACATCTTTTAAGGCTGATTGTGTTGAGATTAGATTGAGAATAGAGTGACTTTTTTTTTTTTTATTGAAATCAAGTTTCAGGGCTATAACCATGGAACTTGAGGGAAATCGAATTTTAAAAAAGAAGAAGAATTTTTAAATTAATTGTCAAATTTAATTATACGTGTCGCTTTCTAATTGTTGGTTGCTAACAATTTTCTTCATTCACACGTGGCATAGACATGACAACACGCATAGGCTCAAGATCGTTTAAAATAGTTTATTTGCACGTGTCTATACAAATTTTGTAGTGTAATAGTTCACACACAAAATTTGAGTGTCTTTTTATAAATTCGAAATAACTTTAGTGATTATTTTATGTGTATTCTCTTTATTCAGTAATATAGCAGAAGAAGAAACATAATTTTCAGTATCACATTATCATTTATCATGAAAAGATCATGGATGCATGTCCACTATATCGTAAGGGCAAAAGTGTCAATTGCCTTACATAAGGAGTCTATTTTCGCAACAAAACAGGAAACAAAGGACAATATTTAAAGACCAACCACGAAGAGACACATTTCGTGCAAGTATCCAAGCCCAAAGAAAATGTATACATGAGACACTGACAACCAAATAGTAAATGAGGGCTCCTTTAGGGCTCTTCCTTTTTTCGATGGTTGCAACATGTATACCGAAGTTGGTATGGGCTGATTCTTCCACCTTAAGCAGCAGTATTAGTCCTGCTCCCTTGGACGAAAAATAATCTAAAAATTACATAAATATACAACTTATTTTTAATATTATAAAAAATTCTAACTCTTTAAATATATTATAAAAATTTCATATATACACAGAATATTATGTATATGTCGGCTATGTTATGTATAGTAATAGGAAGAAAGAGTAAAGTAATTAACAAAGTGGGAGAGAGTGTAATCACTTTTAAAATGTTGGTATTTATGTTATTTATACAAAAATAATTGATAGGTTTATGTTTTGTATAATTTTAAAAAATAATTAAGACTGATTTGATTAATATGTTTTTTATTAATTTTTAAATTTTTATCTATTTATGTGTCTCTTAATTCTAGAATAATTAATTTTAAGAGTAAGTTGGAAAATAATAATTAATGCACTCTTAATTTTTTAAACTGACAATTGTTCTGAGAAAATTTTTTTTTAGTAAACATGCCAACTATTCTAGGATGCAGGGAGTATTATCTTAAGAGACCACATTATTGTCAAGTTAGTCACTTTGACAGCTTGGCCTTAAATTCACCCAAACAAGTTCAAATGCCAAGTAGCAATGTGGAAGGTACTACATTCCATAAGTTTGGTATTGACCATATCACTGGTTTATTTCTAAGCATTTTCTCTTGGTTATGTTTTTCAAAATACGATGGGGTTTGTAACTACCAAGGAAAAAGTTCCATAACTACTATAACTTCGGTCTCAAATATTCTGTCTTGATTTTGACATACTTAGTAGTCATTTGACCATGAAAGTTATTTTTTTCGGAGTTGGAGTTGGAGTTGGAGTTGAAGTTGAAGTTGTGTTTGACCATGTCTTTCTGAATTATTTTTTTTTAGACTTTTGAAAAATCTTTTTTAAATATGATTTTATGCCATCAACTTTTAAAAATTATTAAAATCATCCAACTACTAATTTACCTACTAACATACAATCAAATGTTGAGAAAATAATTTATATGTCTTCAACTGATAAAATAATTAACAACAAAATAATTATTATGATTGTTATTCTTCTAAAATTTGAATAAAAATATCACAAGCACGAGCTAAATAAGTTTATCTAACTATAATCGATTAAATAGAGAAAAATATATTTTGATAAATATGATTGATAGATATAAATATCTTTTATATATTCTTAAATTTGTTGATGAAAATTCTTAATTATTTTCACTTTAATTAATTATTTTATTGAATTTGGTCTTTTTAAAAAAATTACGGAATTTAGTTAATAAGAGGGGTTTGTGTAAAAATTTAAAGATTGGGGTTATATGTAATAATAATGAAAGTTGAAATTGGAAGTGGAAAAAAGGGAAATCCATTTTCGAAATTTTATTTCGGAATTGTTTTTCAAAGTTTCATGGCCAAACACCATAATTTCCAACTCCGAAAAAAATTATCGGAAAGAAAGAAAAAATATCCATGGCCAAACGGGCCCTTAATTTGTTCCTATTTTGATAAAATAGATAAGAATTCATACATTATTCTCTTTAAAAAAAATAAAAAAATTCTTCAGGAGTACCTACTCTCCGTCTCAAATTATCCGTCCCAAATTTTCTAAGTTGATTTTCCATTTTACTTGTCCTTTTTCATTAATTAAGAAAATACAAATTTGTTTTTTCATGTTTTACCCTTTGCATTAATTACTTTTTCTTCAAATTAAAATATAAACATTATTTAATAGGGGTATCATGGTAAATTAAACTAGCCATGTTATTAATTATTTTTTCTTAATTAATGTGTCATCTCAATTTGGGATGGTTAATTTGGGGCGGAGGGAGTATTTAACTGGTGGAGCGTTAATTGAATTAGACATTTAATGAGATAATGAGTAGCTAAGACAAATATTCTAATTTAATTAAAGCTATTATAGATCTTTCTTAGGATGTCTGCAAAATCTTAGTATTTTTTTTTAAAATGAATTTTTCTATCATGTATTATTTAAATAAAATTTGAGTACATTGGTAATCAGACACGAAGGGTTAGTATCTCACTTCATTGAACCAGACATAGAAGCAGATGCTCTGTCTTGACGATGAACAATTTGATTCGCTGATTTCTTAACAAACAACAAGGAATAAATGACAATTCTTTGAGAAGAGTTTTACAATCAAAGACTAAATAATCAAAATAAGAGATTGTATAGACTTGAGGTAGTAATGAAATAGCATAATTTTACCAACAAGGGTTGTGGTGCATTGAATGAGCTGCTCCATTTTTAATCAGAGGTCGAAGGTTCGACCCTAGGTATGGAGAAAACTCTTTTGGGAGCGCGGACACCTTAGCGGGTCCTGCAACGCGCGATCCGAATTAGTTGGCTCCAATGCAGACACCGAACACCGAATGGGAAACCAAAAAACGAAATAGCATAATTTTGTTTTAAGAAAAGGTTAATTACATGAACATTAAATGATTAAAAAAGGAAATATAAGAAGACCAAGACTTGGAAGGATATCCGTACTAGTTTGTCTGTAGCGGTTTGACATGTCATGTATGTTGCGCACCAGCGCGGAAGGAACCACGAAATTGCACAAAAAATGAACCATTTTTTCCTATGCTCGTGCAATATGGAAAATCTATAAGTAGTATAACTGTGACAATGCCATTGGTACCAACCACAACATAGATCAAATTAAAATGGACGTTTCATCAAGCAAAATTTGTGAGAGCAATAAAAGGAAGGAGTGCAGCCCGGAAATTGATGATGAAGAAGAGAAGAAGATGGACAAGTTCTATGAGATCATAAGAAGTTTTAGAGACCATGCTAGCCGTTTGGTCTTTAATAGTAACATCATGCCCAAAAACACTGAGAGTACGCAAGGCGAATTAGTAGAAAAGATGGTTCTCAAGAAGAATAAGAAGAAGAAAATTGATTATAAGGGAAAGGGTGATGATAAAAGTAGTAATCACAAGGACCTCTTCTTCATGAGTCCTTCTCAGACAACTACGTCGTTGAGTTCTTCCCAGACCGACACTACTAGAAATTCGCCAAATTCAGATGGAAGAGCCCTTGGTGTTAATGTGATCAGTGATTACAAGCTTCAAAGATTCTCTGGTGATCAAGTTCATGATGATACACAGGGTTTAGACCTTAATCTTTCGCTTTAATTTAATTAGTCGTACTACGATTTATCGCTTCTATTATGTTTATTGGAAGTTGCAATAAGTGTTAGGAGTGATCGAGTCTTTCTAGCTTAGGTACTATAGTATGTTATGTTATATGATCCATATTTTTCAATTAATCCAGAAGAGAGAAGGTCAAGTAAGGAGAAAAACAAGCACAACACATTCGACAGTATCATATTATTGCACCATGTTGAATCGACGAATTCAAAATTTTAAGTTTGTTATATGGAGAGAAAATAGTAGTACCAATTAATGTCCTTGGGACAATTTGTTTGAAATTGCAGTTAGAGTTGAAGGCAATGGATAAATCTACATCTGTTGCCTCCAACATACATTACGCACTATAGCTGGTAGGGGCAGATCCACCCTTGTGGTACCAATTTCATCTAAATCCCATACTTTTCAAATGGAACACGAATTTATATGTATAATATCAATAAAATGTCACAAATAGTAGATATGAACTTGTAACTTTAAAATCATAATTGATAAATTCTAAGAATCTTAAAGACCCAAACCATAATTCAAATCCTTGATCCATCTCTGCAAACTGGGGCAATTGTTGCTCTCGGATATTGAAGGAGCGTAGTACTAACGGCATTGATTGTGTTCGTAAATTCTGAAAATTGTTTTAAAATAGTACCGTTTTGATTCTTGGTGAAGGTATGTACAGTCTTGAACGACATAATCCAAATGGCGACTGAATGAATTGCGTCATGTATAATATATTTTGAGAGGCAGATAGAGAATTGCAACATTGAGTTTATCTCAATCTAATACTATGCTTTCTAACACTAAACATAAATTTATATGTAAAAATCAATAAAAATAATATTAAATAATTGGTTTGAACTCAGACTTTAAATATATAATGAATACGACGCTAAAGTTTTTGAAATTTGAACTTCAAAGGTTAAATTTTGAATCTGTTTGATTTACAAATGCATGTTAGTATTATTCTTCGGCACATCTTTTCGTAGTGAACAAATCACATAGAACTACTGAGAACAGTGTGACGGTATTTGGACCAGGAGTTCAAACAGTGGGCTTTTACTATTTTTTCGCTATATCTCCACGTACGGTCCCAATATGGACAACAACTACTTTACCATTTCTTAACTTAAATTGAAAGTAGTTGACTTTTTGTCAAGTATTAACACCATATATAGTGAATGTCTACTATTATATAGTAAATATCTACTTTATCATATATAGTGAATGTCTATCTATGGAAAAGTTAGAAACCCCAAGATTAGTTTTCCTCAAGAATCCTTACGAGAAATAAAGAACTCTCCTTTCTTCTCTCTCTATTCTTCTTGTATTTACTTTATATTTCATAATACGTTATCAGCACGAGACTCTGCCAAATAAAAGGTAATTTCAAGGTTAGTGATTCCTTATGTTATTTGTCTTTTGCTACTAATGATATAATTATTACTGAATTTGAGGAAAAACTAATTGATTTAAAACCACTTATGCTTTAAATTTGTTCATGAGGAACAATATTGTTAAAAGATATGATGAAAAGTTTAAGTCTCATCTCGTTAAGAGGATAAGACATTGGGTTAAAAGTTCCAATGCACTATGATAAGATGTTAGGTTTAAGTCCCATCGAATTACAGCCTAAGACGCCTTTTTATATGGACAAGATATTAAGTTTAACTCTCAATACACCAGTTGATGATATTATGATGGCTAAGACAAAATAGTTAGTGTTTGTGAAAATTCATGAGACATGTCCCATTGAATATGTTCCATTCTCTGAAGTGAATGTGGTAGCAGTGCATAATATGTTTGAAAGAAGACAAATGATTGAATGTACGAATATAAGCGTGAAGGGACAGTATAATAATAATCATCAAAAGTAATAATATTTTTACACGCTTATTATGAATATAAAATATGTTAGAGAAAAATTCTCTACATTATATGTATGCCTCGATTTGCTCCTAAGTAGTAATATCATGAAAGAGGTTATAAACTATAATAATTTGATAGGCTTAAGGCACAATTATTTTTCATTCCTGGGGAATGAGAAGCTTATCAATGCAACGTGCACTTGATTGTGATGGTAGCATAACTCATCTCCGAAAGAGGCAGAATAACTAAGAAGAGTTATTTTAAAATCTACTTCTGAAGTAGTAAATTTGAAATTTATTCATCTAATAGTAAATCTGAAATTTACTAAAGTAAAAGGTACACGTCATGGTAAACTTAGAGTTTGCGAGAATAAAAGTTCATAAATTGACATGAACGATTGCGATATCCCAAAGATATGCATAATAAGTATTGGACATATATTGAAGAATTAAAAAATTCTTCATTATTTTTTATGTTGCCTGTTCTCATGATAAGTTGGTTGGACCAACTAATTTTGGGATTGGATCCCTTAAAATCTGAAAAGTATAAAAGGTGAATAAGGACCCGTTCACCAGTCATGTGATCTGTAAAGATACATCGATATAAGATGATCACTTATATGTTTATTGTCAACCTGCGGTTTGACATTCATAAAGTTGTTTGCTCAATAAAATTGAGTTAAGAGCATAACTTTCAGATTGTGTAATCAAGACAATTCATCTTGGTGATGATGGTTTGGAATTGAATGCCTTTGATAAATAGTTGAACCATTGCTAATTAAAACAAAAGTTTCATGTGTTGGTTTGAAATATTATATACAAAAGTACTTGTATGCATCAAACCAATAAATTATGATAAATTCCATCTTAAAGTTGGTTCTGAGTCAGGAACCATACGTTATCCTACTAATAATTTTGATGTGCGGTATACGATTAATGAATATACCATAATGCAAAAGGATGGATTCCTCAAAGAAGATGGAGGATGTATGTTAGTTTTCCTAACATAAAGGGGAGATTATAAGAAGCTATGAAATATGTTAGGAATTATCATCAGATCTTTATTCAAAAGATAATTCTAGTCAAATGCTGAACGCATCTCATATTTAAGCTGCAAGTGCTCATATTTTGTGTCCATAAAGAACAAAGTCTATGCATACGTAAGCGTGGTAGATCAGACCAATCGATTTTAATGAAATCATCTCTGAAAAATAAGGAGAAAATAATCATAATAAGAAGACAATGTTCTCTTGAAGGCCCTACGACATAACACTTCATGAAACTTTATGACAGATTCAGGTACCTGAAAATAATGAAGTGATGAGATTTCAAAATGTTATGTCACATTATGAACTGATATGAAATGATATATCATCAATATATTTTACACAATATTGATGCAATATTGTAAGAGATTATGAGAATCTAAATTCTACATTTATTTGAGCATGCTGACGTAGAAACATTTATCAAGTGACGTGAAATGATCCATCTTGGTAAGCATAAAACTTATTTGATTTGCAGTCTAAACACTTGAAGATATCACACATGAAATACTGAATATTGTCACTTGACAAAATTTATGTGAAAACTTTTAAGGATTCAAAATATTTGAAGCATATAAAAATTTCTGGGAAACTTATCTAGAATCCCTATATTGCATAAATTTAGGACTTGAAAATTATTGAAACTCTTGGAGAGTTTTCAAAAGCAATAAATTATTTACTGAAATGAGTAATATACCGAATTAAATTGGTTATGAAATATCATATCTTAGTGAAATTGGTGCACTCAAGTATCTTGCAAATATTACAAGGTTTGATATAACATTTTTCAATTAATTTGTTAGCAAGGTATAGTTTTGATCCTACTAGAAGATATCAGAATGAGATCAAACATATGAGCTTATTTTATTCTAAAGATTGTAATCCCGATATTGTTGGTTATGATGATACTGGAAACTTATTTGACCTGTATAAAGCTCAGTCTCAAATAAGCTATGTGTTCATATGTGGAGGTTGATATTGGGTATATTTATGCATTCTAGCGTCGCTATTCGAGTCTTTTTAGCCTTATTTTGAGGACAATTCTATGCTATATGGGTTGATAATGAGATACATATGTATCAAAGTGTTAAAGCATGTGTTTATAAGGTTCAAAGTGAATTCCAAGTAAGTTGGTACTTCAAAGAGTCAATCAGAGCTCAATAGAGAAAATAGTCTTTCTAGCTTGAGCTAGTTGCTTGTCTAGTCTATCCTGTTGGATTCTATTGTGTTACAAAAGATTTTAAATATGTTATTATATATGGAACAAGTTGTTAGGAGTGGAAAACGTTCAAGTGATT
The DNA here is from genome assembly GCF_002878395.1 of Capsicum annuum. Lineage (NCBI taxonomy): Eukaryota > Viridiplantae > Streptophyta > Magnoliopsida > Solanales > Solanaceae > Capsicum > Capsicum annuum. The sequence goes on along the minus strand of NC_061111.1, from coordinate 157,482,089 downwards.
CAAGGGAAGAGTTGAAACTTGAAGTGAAAGATCATAGAAATCAACCTAGTCTAAGCTCTTATTTTTTATTTATCGTGATGGATATTGTGTGTTTGTACCTTTAATTCGTGTGGGGTTTTCTTGTAGGATCCTTTGTGAGCTTAATAATATGATATATTAATTATATAGAAGCTGGAAAATCATTAGAAAGACACCACAAGATAAGGGATGAAAGGAAGAAGGACCAACACTTAACCAAAATTCGGGAAGCAAATTCCAGTGAAGGCTTGCGATAAGCGTGCGTCGCATACTCTATTCCTATGGAATAGAGGGAGCGTCTCATGCTCAATTCCATAGGAATAGAGGGTGCAAAGCATGGTCTACTCCACCCCAGGGCTTTTCACCTAATTCAACTCCAACACGGACTTGGCTTACCCCTATGTTATAAATACATATTGTATCACGTTTTTACATATTTTTGAACATATTTGGACAAGAGGAGGATTATATACACATTATTTAAGTTTTTTTTTTATCTTAAATTAGTTTCTTTCATGGTTTGTATCATCAATCCAAGGGATTGGATCATGAATATTTCCATTAAAGGCTAAAACTCCCTTTTCGGGGTTAAGGCCGAGATCATGACTACTTTCATTTTGAATTAAGTTTGTTTACTTTATTATCATTATTGGTTGCTTGTTTATTATTATTTTAACTATTTTAAGGATTATCTACCCTTAGAATACATCAATTGTCAACCTTATGATCTCGGGAGAGAGAATAGGGAGATAGAACAATAGAATAAGCAAAGTATGGTTCTTGTTTCTTTATAAAATAAGAGACTTGAACTAGCATATTGGATAGGGATGTACTTAGATACCTTAATTAATTCACACATAGGATGACAACTTAAATAACTTAATTGAATTATTACATTCCCGCTTAACGTTGTAGGTGTAAGGTCTAACTTAAGAAAAAGATTAGAGGTTGGGAAACCATAATCATGCGATTAACCCTACGATTCAAAAACCACAATAAACAATCTAACAAATGAAGTTCAATAACGTAGTATGATTGATCGTAAGCCTTAACCCTGGTCTTCTATCTATTGATTGTCCTAAGTTATTACTTTACCGCATTAGTTTAGTTTGCAATTCTAAAACCTTCTTGTTTACTTTTTCTCAATCTTTAAACTAGAATAGGATATTTGTTTAACACAAGTCCCTGTGGGATCGATAACTCGACTTTCTTGAATGCCACTTTACTACTTGATAGACCACGTATACTTGCGTGTACGCTTGGGCCCTGTCAAGTTTTTGGCGCCATTGCCGGGGATCTGTAAATTAACAATTATATTGTTTTTTAGTTTTTATATATTGAATTGTAAATAGTTTTTGTTTTTTTAGTTTTTTTATCTTTTTTTATTTTTATTTTTCTCGCACTCTTCTTGAGATGTCAGCCTGGGATAGATGGTTTTTAAGTGATGGTGATTCTTCTTGTTTGTGTGAGGGACACCACCTTACGTCTTATTGTCCAGGTTTTGATAGAAGTGCATGGACGGGACCTTCACAATATGATACAAATACTATTCTATTTGTGGAGCATACTGTAACTTGGTGTTTAGTTTATGGTCAAAGTGGTCATACTGCAGCTATGTGTGTTGTCAATCTCGAGTCAGAATTGTTTGTAGGATATCCTGAAAGGCAAAATTCTATAAATAGCTGCAATCAAACGGTGCAGACTCAGCCACAAATACAACCATGGAACAACCACCAACAGCAGTTTCAGCAAGCTCAACCAAATCAGTCAACTAGCAACTTAGAAGATATGCTGAAAAACTTTTAGTATCTCAAGCACAGTTGTTCGCAGATCTGAAGAACCATAGGGAGGCTGCAGAGCAAGTGTATCTCCAACCAATTGTAGAAATAATTGTTGATATTTTAAGGAAGTTTGAGTACTCGAAAACTAAAGTTCCTGAGCAAGTTAAGGAGATACCACCACCACCATGTCCACAAATGCTAAGAAAAGAAAGATATGATAAGGATACGAGCCAATCTGTGGAAAAAATACAGGAATCACAGCCACTCGATTGTCATCTTTCTTTCAAGACTAAAATTGAGAAGGTGAATAAGAGTGAGGGTGTTGAGAATAGTGTAAATTTTAAAGTGGAATTGGTTGGGCCTCACTCGAAGCACTTTTCTACATAATGTTTAGATCTTATCTGTGGAATCATTTAAAATAGTGGAAGAGTGTGAAGATGAGGAACAAGAATCCTATATTCTTAATTTTACACCGGATAAGCAACATAAGAACACACCTCACCTCAAGGCCAAGTGGTTTACCATACACATTCTATTACTCGATTCATTAATCTTTGTACCACCTCCCTATGATCTAGGCAAAAAGATGGATGCGATGTTGGAGGTAAAATTTATATCCTCAAGGTGGAGGAAAAAGTTGAATTGGGTCATGCCGCGATACTAAATTAGGCGTTTCTTGGGAGGCAACCCAAGCTAAGTATGTTTTCTTTTTAGTTTTTAGTTTTTTCCTTCATGTAGTTTTTGTTTTTGGTGGAGTCACAGGTTAATGAAAAGTCTGAGCACCAAAAACCTGAGCTTGAAGCATGGCGAAGACTGAGCGTGGGGTCCACGGACCTCCATTATACAAAAAGATGCTACTAGCTAGGCCTAGAGGCCTCATAGAGTATTTCTATCTCTTACCTTTAAATTCACTTTAGGGACAAAGTAGATTTTTAAGTGTGTGGTGGGAAAAATTTCCAAATTTTGACTCAATTTAATTTTTTTTTATGTAAGATAATCTTGTTGATGCTATTTTTGATTACATGATGCAAGCGAGTTTGTTTGGTAAAAGCATGTTGATATTTTTGAAACTCTTAGACTCATGTTTATGACTCTTGTACTTGTTGGCTTAAATTTGAATTTGTGTTATTGTTTGATTGGGAGTCTATAATGATCCTATATGAGTTGAGCATGTGCCATGTGTGTGTGAGATTTTTTGTATATTTCTTGTTGCATGAGATGTCTAAAACATACCCGGTGTGTGTGTGAAGCGAAATAAAGAATGTGGGTTTAGGAGATGATATAGACATTTCTTTGCTAGCCTTGTTTTATACCTTTTATTTGTCCTACCATTGTGCATTATCCTAATTAACCCCCATTGATCCTTTTAACTTTTTCTTTGGCAACCTCATAAGTAGCCTAATCCCTTCTTTGATAGACCATAATTTGATCTAAAAAGCTCCTAGGCGCTTCAATAAAAAGTCAATTGAGTAAGGAATTTGAGAAATAAGCAGTAAAAAGTGAAATTGATGCACCAAGGTAATAGTTGTTGGTGTTTATAATTGATGTGTGGTGGATGGATGTGATAAAAATTATGCTAGAAATATTGCCATGATTGTGAAAAAGAGAAAAATTGATTCTTGTGGTAATAAACTATGCGTCCTTCAAGTGTTTGTGAAAATGCTCAAAAGAGATGGGGCAAAAACAAAAGATATGGGTAGATGAAAAAATGTAATTTGATTGTTGGAGATTGGTTCTAAGTGTATAATGTAGTGTATTAAATCGCTTAGAAAGGTTAGTCACTATTCTTAACCAAAATAGTTCCTACCCGTCCCTTAGCCTACATTACAACCCGAAAAAGTCCTAATTGATCTTAAGTTTTACAATCTGATATTAGTAGAGCATTACACTAAGGGCAAACCTATGGTTCATTATGTGTAATTTTTGAATTCTTTGAGAGAGTGAGCGTAATTCGATTCTTGTACCCACCATATTATGAATTGCTTAATTATGAGTGATTATAGGTAACTCTCTTATTATGAGAGACACATGTTTGATGAATATGGGTGATTTGTATGATGTCCTTGATTGAGTAATATGCATGAGTTTTCCACTAAGTGATTCAATTCTTGAGGTTAGGATGTTTTGGAGTAGTGTTCATGAGCTTTCAATTGTGCAAATAACATGCTTAGTATAGTAACTTGCATTGTATGTAGTCATTGTAATTCTAGCTTGAGTGTCTTGCATTTATTAGAAGTTTAGAGTCTCCTTAGTTGATGAATATTATAGTTAAGAGTTGTTTGAGGACGAACAAGGCTTTAAGTGTCGGGTGGTGATGTTGGGTGTATTTATGCATTCTAGCATCATTATTCTAGTTAGCCTTGTTTTGAGGATGATTCTATACTATATGGGTTGATAATGATATAAAGGTGTATCAAAGTGTTAAATCATGTGTTTATAAAGTTCAAAGTGAATTCCAAGTAAGTTGGTACTTCAAAGAGTCAATTAGAGTTCAATAGAGAAAACAAGTCTTTCTAGCTTGAGCTAGTTGCTTGTCTAGTCTATCCTATTGTATTATATTGTGTTCCAAATGGTTTAAAATGCGTAAAAAGTTTTTATGAGTGTACAACATTCAAGTGAGTCAAGGGAAGAGTTGAAACTTGAAGTGAAAGATCATACAAATAAACCTAGTCTAAGCTTTTGTTTTTGATTCATCGTGATGGATATTGTGTGTTTGTACCTCTAATTCGTGTGGGGTTTTCTTGTAGGATCCTTTGTTAGATTAATAATATGATATATGAATGATATAGAGGCTGTAAAATCATTGGAAAACACCACAAGACAAGGGATGAAAAGAGGAAAGATCAACACTTAAACAAAATTCGGGAAGCAAATTCCAGTGAAGGCGTGCGATAAGAGTGAATCGCATGATTTATTCCTATGGAATAGAGGGTGAATCACATGATCCATTCCATAGGAATAGAGGGTGCGACGCATGGTCTACTCCACCCCTGGGTTTTTCACCTAATTCAAATCCAACACGGACTTAGCTTACCTATATGTTATAAATACACGTTGTATCACGTTTTTACATACTTTTGGACGTCTTTGGAAAGAGGAGGCTACTTTACACATTATTTAGGGTTTAATTATCTTAAATTTAGTTTCTTTCATGTTTTTTATCATCAATCCAAGGGATTGGATGATGAATATTTCCATTAAAGGCTAAAACACCCTTTCCGGGGTTAAGGCCAAGATCATGACTACTTTCATTTTGAATTGAGTTTGTTGACTTTCTTAGCATTAGTGATTGCTTATTTATTCTTGTTTTAACTATTTTAAGGATTAGCTACCCTTATAATACATCAATTGTCAACCTTGTGATCTCGGGAGAGGGAATAGGGAGATAGAATAAGGGAATAAGCTAAGTATGGTTCTTGTTTCTTTATAAAATAAAAGACTTGAACTAGTATCTAGGATAGGGATGTACTTAGATGCCTTACTTGATTCACACATAGGATGACAACTTACATAACTTAATTGGATTATTACATCTCCGCTCAACAATGTAGGTGTAAGGTCCAACTTAGGTAAAGGATTAGAGGTTGGGAAACCATAATCATGCGATTAACCCTACGAATCAACAACCATGATAAGAAATCTAACGAATGAAGTTCAATAACGTAGTATGATTGGTCGTAAGCCTTAACCCTGGGCTTCTATCCATTGATTGTCCTAAGTCATTACTTTACCGTATTAATTTAGTTTACAATTCTAAAACCTTCTTGTTTACCTTTTCTCAATCGTTAAACTAGAATAGGATAGTTGTTTAACACAAGTCCCTGTAAGATCGATAACTCGATTTTCTTGAAGGCCATTTTACTACTTGGTAGACCACGTAAACTTGCGTATGCGCTTAGACGCTGTCAGAGGTACTGCCATATCTTAGAGAAATACAAAGCAGTCTATCTAGCCACTTCATTGAACCATGTTGAGATAATAGCTATTCATGAAACTAGCAGATAATGTGTATGATTGAGGTCCATGATACATCTCATTCGAGAAAAATATTATTTGAAATGTGATAAAGTACCCATGATTTTTTTATGAGGATAATACAACATGCATACCACAACTTAAGGAAGGACTCAAGGAGATAGAATGAAGCACATTTCACTAAAGATTTTCTATACACACGAGCTACAAAAGAATGTTAATATTAACGTGCTACAAATTCGTTCAAGTGACAATGTGACTGATTTATTTACAAATTCTCCTCCAATTGCAAATTTTAAGAAGATGGTGCACAAGACGGGATGCAAAGTTTCAAGGTTGTTCTCATTAGGGGGAGTTAATACGCGTTGTACTCTTTTTTCCTTACGAGATTTTGTCCCACTAGATTTTTCTTGTAAGATTTTTAATGAGGCGGCCTATATGCATATTGTTAGAGATGTGTACTCTTTTTTCTTCATTAGATTTTTTTTTTCACTATTTTTTTTCTAGTAATGTTTTAACAAGGCACATTATCTATCAATTAGACATTCAAGGGGGAGTGTTAGAAATATAATACCATATATAGTGAATGTCTACTTTACCATATATAGTGAATGTCTATTTATGGAAAAATTAGAAACCCAAGGTTGGTTTTCCCCTATAAATAAAGAGGATTTCCTTCATTATAATTAACTCCTCAAGAATCCTCATGAGAAATAAAGAAGTCTCCTCTCTTCTCTCTCTATTCTTCTTGTATTTACTTTACATTTCATAACATCAAGCAAATTCTTTTTTGCTGCAGTGGTAATATATATATATATATATATATATTTTAAAATGATAACAATTAGGCTGCATTTATTTTTTTAAGATTCATACGTCTGCATCTGAATGCACATCTGAATGATTAAGACGTTATTTTTAGATCTGAAAATTGCATGATTAAGACTGTTTATTTTTCAACATCTGAATGTGCAAATTTTTTATATGTATACATAATAAAATAAAAAATACAATTCAAGTAAAAAACTAATTATATATCAGAAAAGTATGTAATTTAATACAACAAAATTATTATTTGATTGAAAAAGAAAATATTTATGTTTGTTAGTGATAGTGGAGATAGTTTATAATGGTGGTTGCGGTAACAATAATTGATATTAGTGATTAGTAATGTTGGTGGTGATCGTTGTGATGGTTGGTATTGTGGTGACTGTTATGATGGTGGCGATTGATAGTGGTGGTGGTGGTTGTGATGTGACGTTGCTTGATGTTAGTAGTTGAATGTGTTGATTATGATAGCTGAAAAATAAATGTATAATGGTTGATGATGTGTTGGTGCTAGTTGGAGATGTTGTTAGTTGTTATGGTGGAGATGATTGTTAGTAGAAATAAATTGTAGCGATGGTAGTGGTTGAAGTGGTGGTAGAGACGGCGTTACTAGTGACAATGATGGTGGCGGCCAAAGAATTCGTGGAGTTTGTGATGTCTTAGTGGTAGTTAGCAGTGATACTAGATGTGATAGATGAGTTGATCGGTAGTAGGGATTGACGGGTAGTGGTTGATGATGGTGGTGCTGTTGACGGTAGTGGTGATGGCGAATATAATTAAAATAATAGAGGTAGTACGTGTGGTAGTGGTTGACAATAGTGGTTGGTAGCGATATTTATCGTCGATGGTAGAGGTGGTTAGTGGTGGGTGGTCGTTGACAATAGTGGCAGTGGCAAAGGTGGTTAGTGGTAGTGACTGATGATTATAAAAGAGTGACAGTGAATATTATTCAACACCAGAATACATCTTTAGACCTATTAAGACTTGATTCTAGATTTGAATGATTTAAACCTATTCAGACCTATTAAGAGCTAAAATCTTAATAAAAAACAAATGCACTTAATGATTTGAAATCTGAACCATTCAGATTGAGACCTCCATTATGTGCAAACAAATGAATCCTTACAACTTCTAGTAGCTATATAGGGGGTTTAATGTAGTTTCTAAGTGTTAAATTTATTTTTAAATAATAAGGAACCTAAAGAAAATCCCACTTGTAAATTAAACTTACTGAATCTTTTCCTCAAAATTATGTTATTTTTGGTAGCGAAGGAAGGGAACTTCTTCTATATCATTTCTAAACAGTCAAATGTTGACTATATGAGTATTCGCTTGTCTTAGCTTTTTGAGTGTGAAAATATAATTCTTGAATATTTTTTGAGGGGTTAACTATATGGAATTTATTTTTCCTATAGTAGACGGTGATGTGTTGAACTCACTATATATCTATAATCTATCTATAATATATATAATAATATAATAATATATTAATAATGTGAAAACTCTTAGGAAAGTGATTTGAACTTTTTGCCCTTCATTAAAATATTCTGTAATAGACAAAATCATCTTTTCACATATTTTCTTCAATTATTATTTAATTATTTATGTAATATTTAAAATTTTAAAATTAACTAAAATTAGTAATTAAAATTTTACTTATTATGTTAAAAATCCTAAATAACAACGAAATTGAGAGGGGAAAGTTTCATGCTTGCAAAGGAAAACAAGAGAGTTTTTGGTAGTTTTTTTTTTTTTTTTTCTCTTTTCTTTAGTTTCCTTTTCTTTTTTACTTAACTAATAAATCTTTAAAATATTTAATAGTTATAATTATATATCAGTATGAAAAGAGATACAAGGTAAGCTGAGTCATTTTTTACTCTAATTAAAATTAATTCATAATTATATTCTTAACCAACTTTATATCATTTTCTATACTTCTAAATTAATTAACTTTTACCTTATATACACATTGAAGAATTTCACAATTCTTCTACAAGAAACATACGTTCCTTTTACATTACCTTCTACTTTTCTTCTGTATTACCTTATTTCTTTTAGTTAGTAAATTTAAAGATTATATGAATTATACATAAATAATTTTATTCTTTTCTTTAATAATTTCTCGTGTGATTATTGATTCTACCCTTTTAATAATTTCTCATGTTTCTCTTTCAGGTGAAAATTTTAGATTGAAAGTGAATTCCTCTATTGAAGGTTGGTTTTGATTTTATGTATTTATTTTTTATAATAAGGTTTGTGAATGTAACTATGTAACTATTCTTTATGTGTCCACAAGCCAGACTCTCTTGCTTCTTTCTTGGTTGAATAAAGATATGGCCTGCTTTATTTGTTATATGTATAAACAACAAATTATATATATTAGTGATATGAACATAAACATGTACGTGATATATTATTTGTTGAGAACTATATGTAGACAGATCAGTACGAGAAAAGCCTGTATCTATATCTATATCTATATCTATATCTATATTTATATCTATATTATTTATATTTATATCTATATCTATATTATTTATATTTATATTTATATTTATATTTATATTTATATTTATATTCTATTAAAAGTGTGAATACCCTTAGAAAAATGATTTGAATTTTTTGCGTTTCATGAAAAGACTCTCCTATGAACAAAATTATTTTTTCACTATTTTCTTCAATTTATTATTTAATTTTTCTATTATATTAACTAGACTTCCTAAGATATATGACTCCTAAAATATATGGAAGGAGAATTAATCAGTATTTTTCTTTCTACTATTCAATTAGAAAAATACTTCTAAAATAGGACTATATTAAGGAGTTACTTCTATAAATATTGAGATGCACGTTAAACTAGAGAACAAACCAGTTTGCCTATTGGGAGAATATGATTGATGCTCATCTAACTTGATTCAATTGCATGTCTAGATTGGTGGATGCTTAATTTTCTAACTCTCAATTTCACTGATTTTGTAAGCATAATAGAATTCAACGTGTGTGTATATATATCTTCTTTGTTTTCATTCAAGTTATTCTTTAGGGTCAAAATTTTCGCTCAGACAAGAATTAGTTTGATCAAAATCGAAGCTTTATGATCACTATTATATTAACTTTATTTTAAAGTTTATAGGTCGTAGATGAATGTCGGTTGGCTTCGAAGAATTTCTTGTGTAAAGGTTAGGTTTAATTGTATTATTTTGATATCTTTATTATATTATTTTATTATAATTTACATATGTTAGATGAATGTCGGTCAGTTATAGATGTTATTATATTATTTTATTTTAATTTACAAATGTTAGGTAAAGGTAAGGTTTAATTGTATTATCGTAATATCTCTATTAGTTTATTATTTTGTAAAATTTAAGTTTAATTGTATTATTTTGATATCGCTTTTATCGTATTATTTTGTTATAGTTTACAGATGATAGATAAATGTTGCTCGTCTTTGAAGAATATTTTTAGGTAAATGTTAGGTTTTATTGTATTGTTTTGATATCTTTACTTTGAGATTTTTTTTATGTAAAAGTTAGGTTTAGTTGTATTATTTTGATATCTCTATTATCGTATTATTTTGTTATAATTTACAGGAGGTGAATGAGTGTCGAAAGACTTTGAGAAAATTTTTGTGTGTAAAGATTAGATTTAATTCTATTATTTTGATGTCTCTATCATTTTATTATTTTGTTGCAGTTTACAGATAGTAGATGAATGCCAATCGACTTTTAAAAATATTTTTGGTAAAAGTTAGGTATTTTTAAAAAATATTTCATTTAGTGTAATGTTTAAACTCATTAAAGTGAGATACACGCGCAAGACGCATGCACCTAAACTAGTATATATATATATATATATATATATTGGTGTTGACCGAGTACAATTTGTTCAAATAATTTCTGAGAAATTCCTGCTTCAAATTGAATAGATTTGTTTTTGCTTCTCAATTCCTGTTGATCTAATATACCAATTACCAAGTAAATTCAATATAGGTGAATTAAAAGAAAATTTTAATCTTAGAACAAGCTTCCTTTCCCAAAAAGAAGCTGCTAGCAGGTTCAAATCGTTTTCTAGTTTTTTATTGCCCTTCCTTTGTTGTCTTTTCTGAGCAATGATAGAGCCAGAAATTTTACCCTGATAACATATAGTAAAATTTGTAGATGAGACCAAAAATACACACGTTAATACTAGTTCTGTTTGGGACCCATTACTAGCTAGCATATTGATTATCTATGCGATAAAATAACGAAATATAAAGTAAATATTGAACAAAACTATAACAAGTAAAGAATCAGTGCAAAGGGCTCTTGTGGACGTTCCTCGAGGGTCAAAGTTTGTCCACGAGAGTCCCCAATCAGCGAGAAAACAATACAAAGGCTAAAGCTATTAGAGAGCAAGTAAAAGTGTATTGTATTATTGTCTCGGGTTACATGTGTTTGTAAATGAACAAAAATCCTTATTTATAGGTTGCAATGTAGACCAACGACCAATCAAACCGCTTCATTCTCTGATATCTCAATAGTACTATTACCAATGAAATAGTACCAGGTGTCGTTGTCGGTTATAGGTGTCAGGCTGTATCTACTGCCTAGGCCGAGACGTTGTGCATCCACAGGCCTCATATCTGGAAGTTTTGTCCCTTGTCCTTTTCTTCTACATCATTCTAGCTTTTTGCTAGGACTTCTCGGTAAATGTTCTGGCGGAACTCTTTCTCTTTGGTCAGCTTCCGTTTATCTACTAGGAATATTTATTTGTTAGGAGATGTAATTATCTATACACGTATATTTGTCATTATAAATAAAGGTTATTCTGACTCTTAATTCATTGAGTCATTCATCAAAACATTTTCATGGTATAAGATTAGCCAAAAAATTCTTTTGTCACTTTACTATAACCATCTTTCTTCAGTTTTCTTGAATTCTAATATTGTCATTCCAACTACTATAAAGTAAATTTTTTATTTAAATTGACTTGAACACTCTTATTTCTTTTCAACTAGGATGTGATAGTTTACTGCATAAGACTCTATATTCTTGAAACCGTTACCATCTAATCTCTCTATTTTCTTTTCATATCTCCTGCTAATCTCTATCAACTTTTTTTTTTAAAACAATGGCTTCTCAATCCCTGCCCACATCTGGTACCACCGTCTCTGCATCCTCTATTACTGTACCAGTCATCACTACCTCTCCAATGACTTTTCTCTCTCTTCCAGCATCTCTAGCTACCCTATCATTCCTATTTCTTCATTCCCCACAACTTCTGCATTTCTTAGATTGTCACCAAGTTTTGTTGGATTGCCGCTTGCTTCTCCATATACTGATCTGGCATCCTCCTCTAGCTTACAATTTTTTGCTGCTTTGGTTGTCCCTAAAGTTACTAATCTGATAACAATCAAGTTAAACTCTATTGAAGATTATCTTACTTAGCGTACACAATTAACTTCTCTGCTTATATCTCATGATTTATTGGGTTTTATTGATGGCTCTTTTATATCATCGTCACTACTCATTGTGGTGTTGTTGGCTCTCCACAACCAAATCCAGCCCATTGTTTATGGATTCGAATCGATCAAGTTGTTCGCTCTTATTTTTTTGCTATGCTGACCGTGAAGTATTTGTTGATGTCCACCCTTTTCCTACTTAACATGATATTTGACTCTCCCTGCACAGGAGGTTTATGGATGCTAGTCAAGCAAAAGTTGTCCAACTGAAACGTCAATTTATAACTACAAAGAAAACTAATTACATGTTTGTTGATTAGTATCTACGGGAATCCAAACAATTAGTTGTTTCCCTTGCTGCAATAAATTCTACAGTATCTAATCGATATTTTATTGACTACGTACTCCTTGAATTAGGTGCAAAATATGATACGTTGGTGGGTATTATAACTCACTTTCCAAGTCATATATCTCTTGAAGATTTGCACTCCAAACTCCTTCTCCATGAATAGAGGTTATAGAGGTTTTGTGAACTCGACTCACCCATGTCACATCATGCCTTTAGTACACAATCTATGCCATCGGGATTCTTCGAGGCATCTGGATATACAACTTTCTCTCAAAGGTAATTATGGTTTGGGATGAGGTTCATATTCATTATCTCAAATAGGAAATACCTAAATTGCTTTTAAAAAAAAGGATCTTAAAACATCTAAGTGCAACATATAAACAATTTCTGTTTGAAAATTTTCAAAGCTCGGTCATCCATCGCAACAGATGCGTAATATAATGTATGCATTAGTTAATGTGTATTGCTAGTACCTTGTTTGGTATGACATTTTGCCTATGTATAACTAATGCAAACATTAGTTATACACTCTATTGTGTATTGAAGTGTGTATTAGTAATACACTCTATTTCCTATGTATTGGTAATACAAAGACTTTAAACACATGCATTAACTTATTAAATTACCTTAATACCCCTCGATTTTCCTCTCAAAATATTTCACAATTCCTTTTCCCGCTATTTTAATTTGCACTAGTGAATCTTTTCAAAACATTTCACAATTTTTTTCCTCTTTTCCCACTATTTGAATTTACAACAATGAATGGTTGATTTAAATAACTATACCATATTTTTTCTTTGCTTCGAGAGTCTTTAAAAAGATTTAAAAAAATTGAGACTATTTCTTAATTTTATGTCTTGTATTTTATTTTTGTTTCGACTATGTTAACTATGTTAATCCATCGGCGTAACATTTTTATGCAAAGATGAAGGTCTTGCAATTAATCCTAAACCTCTATATAATAGTTCAACAATATTAATTATGTTTGAAATAACAAAAGAACTTTGTTGCAAAAAAGTATACAAAATCAAAGAAGGGTATTTTTGTAAACAAAAATTTCTTTTATAGAAATTATGTAAGATGTATTATTTCTTATACATCAAACCAAACAATGTATACAAAATAATACATGAATAACTAATACAAGCATAAATAATACAAGTATTACTAATGCAAGCATTACTAATACAGTATATTTTGCATTGTTCTTATATACTCTACCAAACGACCCCTAATTGATTAATATAGGACCAAGGTGAGTTCTCATAGGGTCAACTACAACTTCAATTGAGTCTTTTGATAATTGAATGATGAGACGGTATTGTGTTCCTCCTGACCAGAGTCGTCGATCGATCACTCTGAGCTGAACCGATTCTTACTACCTCATATGTTAGACCAATACCTTAATTGATTAATCTAGGATCAGGGGTGAGTTTTCATGGGGTTAACTATAACTTTAAATAAATCTTTTGGCAATTGAATGATGAGACGGTATTACGTTCCTCCCGATCAGAGTCGTCGATCGATCACTCTGAGTTGAACCTGTTCTTACTACCCCATTTGTTATACCAATACCTTAATTAATTAATCTAGGACCAGGGGTGAGTTATCATAGGGTCAACTACAACTTCAATTGAGTCTTTTGACAATTGAATAATGAGACGGTATTACGTTCCTCCCGACCAGAGTCGTTGATCGATCACTCTGAGCTAAACCGATTCTTACTACCTCATATGTTAGACCAATACCTTAATTGATTAATCTAGGACCAGGGGTGAGTTATCATGAGGTCAATTACAACTTCAATTGAGTCTTTTAAAAATTTAATGATGAGACGATATTGCGTTCCTCCCGATCAGAGTCATCGATCGATCACTCTGAGTTGAACTGATTCTTACTACCTCATATATTAGACCTATATCTTAATTTATTAATCTAGGATTAGGGGTGAGTTCTCATGGGGTCAACTACAACTTCAATTGAGTCTTTTGGCAATTGAATGATGAAACGGTATTGCATTCCTCTCGACCAGAGTCATCGATCGATCACTCTGAGTTGAACCGATTCTTACTACCTCATATGTTAAACCAATACCTTAATTGATTAATCTAGGACCAGGGGTGAGTTCTCATGGGGTTAAATACAACTTCAACTGAGTCTTTTAATAATTGAATAATGAGACGGTATTGTGTTCCTCTCGATCAGAGTCATTGATCGATCACTCTAAGATGAACCGATTCTTACTACCTCACATGTTGGACCAATACCTTAATTGATTAATCTAGGACCAGGGGTGAGTTCTCATGGGGCCAACTACAACTTTAATTGAGTCTTTTGGCAATTGAATGATAAGAAGGTATTACATTTCTCCCGACTAGATTCATCGATCGATCACTCTGAGCTGAACAGATTCTTACTACCTCATTTGTTAGATCAATACCTTAATTGATTAATCTAGGGCCTGGGGTGAGTTCTCATAGGGTCAACTACAATAGATAGCAACTCCTATTTGATAATTTATAATAGATGGGTAATCTGTTGTAATATGTGATAATTCATTTGATAATTTACAATAGATGGGTAATCTGTCATAACCGATTACTTAATCTGTTTGATAATTTGCAACAGATGAGTATCTGATGCAACAGGTTAAACATTTATTTTTATAAAATTTCAATTGAGTTTATATACCTAAATTGATTAATCTAGGACTAGGGGTGGGTGAGTTCATAGGGTTAACTACAACTTCAATTGAGTCTTTTGGCAATTGCATGATGAGAGGGTTAAAAGTTATGCATATATTTTATAATTTTAAAAAATCATTAAGATCAATTCGAATTAAATTAACATTTTCAAAACTTGTCATTCTTTTCCAAAATACAAATCATCCATTTGTGAGAGAAACGTTTCATCATTTCAAATCTCGAGTTCTCGCTCTTTTCTCTTTCTCACTCAACTATACAGTACAAATAACAACTACAACTACTCAACAAATTTCTCTACCCTTCACAACAGATCGATTTTTTTCTCATTTCCAACCACATAGGTGTTATTTTCGACTTTATTCTTACTTGTATCAGTCATTTTTCTATCTGTGTAGGTAATAGAGTTCAAGAAGAGTCCTATATTTATTATTTTTTTCTAAAAAATAAGGTCTTTTAAGTCAATGATGAAAAAAAAACTTTTAGTTGTAATCTTCGATAATGGGTTTATAATTTTGAGTTTTGATGGTAAAATGAAAGAACTCGAGAAAACGCTAGTTTCTATTGCACTATTCCGTTGACTATCATGGTATTGTTGGATGGTGTTTATGGTATTTGTGGTGGTGGTCGTCGTGGTGGCACTGGTGGTGGCTGTTGGTGGCATTGGTTGGTGGTGTTTGTGGTGACATTGGTTTATGGTGTTTATGGTGGCTATCAGTGGTGTTGCTATTCATGGTATTTGTGGCATTGGTTGGTGGTGTTTGTGGTGGTGGTGGCTGTTGGTATGTCGTTATTGGTGGTATTTATAATGTATTTTTAAAAATTTATGCATACATCAATTATAGTGTATTTTTTATTTTTCTGTTGTTTGTAGGTAAAACATGTCTCCCAAAAGAAAAAAAAGTGAAAGTAGATCAACGGCTGACCACCCCTCAAAAAAGGCTACAGTACAGAGGGATTTAGAGGAGCTTCCTGAACACTCATCAGGGAAACAAAGTTAAGTTGAGGAGAGATAATAAAAACAACGCTGAGGGAGGTGGACAAAGAACTGTAGATGGTGATGAAGAAAATGAAAGTGAGAAAGAGGAGGAATTAGAGAGTGAGAAAGAGAAAGAAAAAGAGGATGATCATCAACATGATGATAATGGATTACCAATGGGGTGCGAATTAATATCGACATCCCAGCATAATCCTGTCAAAACTTTTAGTACTGACAAGTTTCAAGTTGCGATGCCAATAAATGACAAAAATACAGAAGAAAAACTAACAGGTGAAATTGTACTTAAATGTTAGATGGGGAGTAAATTTATTTGTTTTAGGAAAATTATGAAGGACGAAAACATGGACGGACTTTTTAAGAATTGATGCTTTGGATGCTTTCTTGAGCTGATTGAGGACGCCCCTGACCATTTCCCAATGAGGATGGTATATGGTCTTCTCAAGCGCAGGATCAAGTACGTGGGGGATGATGAAAATCCGAAGGAAGGGGGCAATAAAAAGAAGGATGAAATCTAGATCAACTACTGTGGCATGCCGATTTGTTTTGGCTTGCAAGAGTTTGCCATAGTGACAGGCTTGAGATGCCATCGTCCAGAAGAACCACATATCGCTAAGGGAATACCTCGCAAAATATCCAAGGCACAAAAATGCAAGGAAAAAATAAATGGGTTGTTTGACATTGCTCGATGTGGCTACAAAGCATCGGATTTATTGACAGATCTTATGGATAAAACCATACCAAAGTAGTACATGGAGCAATTATGCTTAGTTTGGTTTTCCCATTCAGTTATATTGGCAAGAGACATCAACAAGGTCATAGAAGATGATTTGGTGGCGCGTGCTGAGGATTTTGATAAATTCAACAATTATCCCTGGGGATATGACAGCTTCTACATGACTGTCCAATATTTACTTACAAAGCTATCCTCAGGGACGACCACATTATAAGGCTTTTCTTGGGCTTTCATGGTAAAATTAATCACTATTTTAATTCATCCATTAAGTTATATCAAATATAGTTAGTTATTATGGCTTTTTTCTGCTTGCTTCCTATTTATATTTTTTAGGCTTGGGCATTTGAGGCCATTCCTCCCCTCTGAAAGTAGGTAATGGATTATCGGATTACCCAGATGAGGTGACTTATCCAAGGATTTTTAGGTGGTTGGCTGCAAAGAGCAACACAAAAATTAAGGAGGCCGATCTCTTTAACCCTCTGGATGATGCAGTACGTCTTCTTCAAGTAGAATAATTTTACCCAATGAAACATATTGAATAAATGTTATATCTGGTGCAACAGATGTTATGTCTGTTGCACCAAATGGGACATCTATTGTGACAGATTACCTATCCTGTGCCAATCAGTGCAACAGATGGATAATCTGTCATGACAGACAATTGATATCTTGCATTAAATTACCCATCTATTGCTTTAGTTCTTTGAACCTGACTCTTAACAGATTAACCATCTATTGCAAATTATGCAACGAATATGTAATCTGATGTAACATATTGTTAATACACATACAACTCATCTGTTGCATAATATGTAACCCAATAGATTACCCATCTTGTGCAACTGGTGCAATAGATTGGTAATCTGTTGCGACAGATGATTGATATTTTACACCAGATTATCCATATGTTGCTCTGGTTCTCTGAACCCGACTCTTAATAGATTAACCATCTAATGTAATCTGATGCAACATATTATTAATCTATTGTAGAAGTTGACTGTTAATATATTAACCCAACTGTGAAAATTATTATATTATATGATTTAAATGTATTTTTCTTTTTTTTCTAGGTTGTGCATCCATGGATCGTGCCTACAGAGGAGGAGTCCTTGATGACTTCTTATATTACTCTAAGTCATATTGATACTATAGTAGACCCAATGGTGGAGTTATTAAATAAGGAATTGGTTGGAGCAATAACTATAAAAAGAGAGGTTAGGTAAGGTCAGCCTAATGTTGAGGCCCTTCATGACCAAACTACTAAGGCAGATCTGGGTGCTTCTTCTGGTAGAGTTGTTGGTGTTGGTGGAAGGCATGCTGATGCTACTACCACTCATGATGATGAGCATTTTGATGCTCAATAAAAAATAAATATGTTTGAAAACACTTCTTTTCACCCTTACAAAAGTACCTCTCACCCCTCTTCACCCTCGTGTTCTCATTGCGAATGTGAAGAATGCAAGGACAGCCAGGATAAACTCTTTGAAAAAGTAGAGGCTATCTCTAAAGCTGTCGAGGAATTCAAATCTATGAGGGGTGTCATACCATCCAAGAAGTTGAGGAAGCGATACACTCCTACACTGTTGGTTAGGAAGAAGAAAAGAGAAATAACCGACGTACTCTCCAGTCAAAAATAAAAAATAATTGCAACTCCTCCCTCTCAAAAATCTGTTGAAGTTCAGAGGAAATTCAAGAAGGTGGACATATACGTGAAACTTGGCACCAAAGAAAAGAGGGATTTGCGACAGGCTTAGAGTGTCAAGCCAGGCATACCAGATTATCCCGGGCCTCCCTTTCCCCCCCAAGACTTCAAAACTATGACAGATATGTGTATGTGTTACGAGGACAAGGCAAGTTTACTTTTCCTAACCTAGCCTTCTAATCTAATCTACCCCATGAAGAAGAAGCTACGCAACAAATATGAAATCTGTTGCAACAGCTGGTTATTCTGGTGTAACTGGTTGTGGTTCTGTTGCAAGTTAGTATCCATCTGTTTCACAAGTTGCGCTAGATTATTGATTCAGAGAACTCTATGTAATAGATGGACCATCTTTACAATTACTAACCTATTTAAAAATGATCTTCTTATATCACAGCATGTTGATAAAATTATCTGCCTCATGAGGAAAAGGCAATTTACATACTTGGAAGCTTATGACGTTGTAGATATGATAATGAGCCTCGACTTCTGCAAAAATCTCAAGGATAAGTACGATTAACTCAATGATTCCGCATTAGACTATGGCGCGAGATTTGATTTCTTACTTTCTACGTTGGACTGGGATGAAAAAGAAATGTTAAAATATGTTAGAGAAGAGAGGACAAATCCACATGGCAAGAGTTGGACTGAGGCAAAGAGGATTCTTTCAGTCGTTAACATGAACGACATACATTATTGAGCTATTGAGATACTACTCGAGGAGGGAAAGATCAAAGTTTATGACTGTAATGAATCTCTCATCGACGATGTCGATCTTTTTTTCCTCGTGCAACCACTGATGAAGCTATTGCCCATCTTGTTGAGAGAGGGTAAACTGATGAATGATTTGTCAAAGAAAGTGTTGATAAAGAAATCATGGGATTTTGAAGGTCGAAACAAGGGCATGACCCTTCCAAAAAATGATGCCGGTTACGCGAGTGGCTGGCATGCCCTTGCACACATCGAATATTTGCTGACCGACATAGAAATAGCCGAGCCAACGACCTTTCTATGAGACAATACTGTGGCAAACCTAAAAGAGGTCTGGGCTTATTGGGTACTAACTGGATGCTTGGCGCCTGTGTATATAGAAGAGCCTATGAAATAATATTTTTTTATTTCAAGTCACACTTTACTTTACTTTAAATTACATGTACATGTACTGGCAACAATTTTTTTCTGATGAATGAAAGTTGAGTTTTTTATAATGTAATAGATTGTCAATCTGTCGTAAAATATATTATATCTATTCTGTCAGATGGTTTATCTGTTGCAATAGGTGGTTGGTCATCTGTTGCATTATGCCGATGTTAGTTTTATCTAATCTAAGTCTAATCTGTTGCAACAGCGGAAAGACCTATTTGATAATTTCCAACAAATGACCTAAATTTTACATCATATGCCTAAATCTATTTGATATTTTGCAATAATTACACGCTTGAATATCCATGTGCTCGACAACACCAAACCAGTAGAAAATACACCACCATGAAAATTTCAGCAATTAGGCTTGAAAATCCATGTGCCCAACATTACCAAACCAGTAGCAATAGTGACAACAATGTAGTATTTTCTTGCTCGATTATGTTTCTCTTCAGAAACCTTGACTTTCTTCAACAAACCCTAGATTACTTGATTTTCTTATGTAGGGTGTCATTCTTTATATCAATCAAAGTAATTACATCCACCTAATTTTTAGAAAAACAAGAACACAATTACAAAACATTTATAAGTCAATAATTAATCAACTAATTAAATAAAAAAAATATTATCTTTAAAATCTTACAAGTAAAAAACTTATGACCTGGATTTTATTGAGTCCAAGAAGTCTTCAATAGAGCTTCATGATCACACTTACAATATGAAAAATTGTTATCACAAAAAACAGTGGAAGATGCGCTCGACATTGTCAAGCTCAGTTGGAAAAAATAAAAAAAAGATGAAGAAAAGAAAGACCAAATGAAAATAATTTGAAGAATGTGGATACATAAAAAAAGATGATGACGAAAAAGAAGATTTGGAAATTTAAGTTTAAATTTCAGGAAGAAGATGAATATATAAGGCATTGGGAGAAATATGATCAGACGCCAAGTCAGCAAAAAGTGCCAACCTGATACATTTATGCCTATTTTATTTTACATGTTTAAAATGAACACTGTCTACTTGATGCCTATTTTATTTTAGGTGTTTGAATTGAACACTGTCGATAGGTTCTACCTTTTTTATTTCAATTCACTTTCACTTTTTTACATGTAGTGGTAATTTTTTTATGTCCAATGAAAGTTGAATTATTATAATGCAACAGATTCTCCATCCGTTGTAACAAATATTCTACCTGTTCTGAGATATAGTTTATCTGTTGTAATAGGTTGGTCATCAGTTGCATTATATCGGTGTTTTATGTTTCTATCTAAGTTTATCTGTTGCAGTAGTGGAAAGATCTATTTGATAAATTCCAACAGATTACCTACCTGTTGTAACATATGTCAAATCTGCTTGATATTTTACAACAGATTTTTCATCTGTTGCAACATGTACATTATCAGTTGTAATATTTGAATCTAGTATTCCATTTCAATTAATAAGTTCAAATCTAAAAAAAAAAAAAATTCATAGACAAAATAAAATAAATCGAAGCCTTAAGAAATTAGCTGAAATAGAATCAACGAATAAATGAAATGTAAAAAAATTGTTTTGGGTAAAGATCTCAATAAATACATCAACAATTTAAGTATTAATACCAAGGCTTCCTAATGAGGGGTGAGGTTATTACTTTGACAGACTCAGCTTAAGCTATAAAGATCTACTCAATATGGGCAAGTTGTTCTTTCTCCGGTGCTATGAAATTCGGCTTTGCTCATCGTGGATCTTTAGTGTCGCTTACGTACGGTTTCTGCGCTTTCTGTTTTTCGTATGTCCATAAAAAGAGTAGAGTAGTATATTGTCAATGTTGTTTAGAAGTAGCTTCTACATCCACCTAGAAAGCCATAATTGGTCAATGCTAATCACAGAGATACAACAAAACGAAAAAGGATAACTCATCTGTTCTTGCAAATCAAACAAATCTTCCTCCTATTTTAAATTATCCCAAACAGATTATATTTCTGTTGCAATAATGAATCAATTATTGGGTTAAATTTCTACATGAGGAAGACTTGTATGATAATTTTCAACGAATGAATCATCTGTTGCAACATACGACTCATCTATTGCAGCAGATAGGTCAACTGTTGGTACAAATAAAAGTGGTATGAAGATCTGTTTGATTTGCTAAAATAGATGAGACAAATGTCGCAACAGGTACTTTATCTGGTGCAATAAGTTAGTCAACTATTGCAACAGATGTATAAATCTGTTTAATAATTTTCAGTAGATGTGTCATCCATTGAAATAGAAGTGTGTTTGTTTGTTAGTTGGAAGACATATATTCACCTTATTCAGCTCGTGCTGCTCTTCTTTGGACATTCTACACATTGTACATTGCACAGTGCAACACACGGACAAAGGAGTTACAATTTTGGTCTTTTGGATGCTTGATAATGCCATAGAAATCACTTTCCTTCTCCTCTTAGCCTTAATCTCTAATAGAGTGGATAAAAATAAAATCCTCTTTGATGGAATAACACCCCTCTTAGATGTCAATTTTGTTACAGAAGCAATTAATGCATTAATAACATTAATCACTATATCATGTTTCGCCCTGTAGTCTTAACATTTGCATGCAGAACATTCGCTGGGAGAGGCAAAATCTATATAACTAGTATGATCATACTTATAATGATTTGTTTTAAATGCTGTAAGAGGAGCATCATTAGCACCAACAGCAGCACCACTACCACTACCAACAACTCCATCACCACTAAGACCATCAACAACAATAAGCCCACCCTCTAAAATTATTTTTCTTGTAATGGTTGTTGCTCTAAACAATTCTATTTTTATTCTGTCGATGACCTTAGAATCCGATAAAATTTGCACAGAATATAAAGTAAGAAAAAATGGCATCTTCAACTCTCGATTGGTCGGAACTAGCGACGGATGCACAATCTAACATAATTCATTACAAATATTAGAATGATGATTAGATCATTCAAAAAATCATTCATTAAAATATAAACTTAATTATAATTATACTTACTGCATCCTTCGGGGGGTTGAAGAGATCAAGAAATTTTATAATTTTTTCAGTTGTGGACAACAACCATCTCAAGATTCTTGGACAGAAAACTCTTCCTGGTAGTTCACTTGTTGTCTCAAATGAGGAATGACTTCAAACGCCCAAGCCTATAAAATAATTCCGATAAATCAAAACCATTATTGCGTAAAAAAAATGAATGATATCATAATACAAGAAAGAAACAAAACATTTACCATGAAAGCCCATGGAAAGCCATATAAGTTGACTGTCTTTGGTGCTAACGGAGTCAACAAATATTGGACAGTCATTTTGAAGCTTTCATAACCCCAAGGATATCTGTTAAATGCCTCAAGATGCTTGGAGAGCTTTATTAAACCAACGCTTATGTTGTTGTTAACGTCTCTTACCCAAAGAATATGATATACAAACCAAACTAAGAACAATGACTGCTTGTGCTTCTTTAAAATTTCTTTACCTTTCAACGCTTTTATCAAATTTTTACTTTTAAAGCTTGTACCAACAATGGACACTAGGTTATCATAATCACACGACTTGTCTTTGCCTTTTTAGGGTGTGAGGAGTGCTTTTTTGGGTTAGAATAGGTATAACTTGAGGAGGAGGATAACATTTTAGTCCAGTAACTATGACAAACTCCTTCCAACCAAAAAAAAATAGGCATCCCATAGTAATTTATCCATACCTCATCCATCTTATATTTGTTTTCATACATAAACCTATGCTTGACAAGTTCATATACCATTTTCTTTTGAAACGAGTATTTTTGTCCTCCGGCAAATCAAGATATTTTCCAAAGCAGCTGTCCCTAAAATAAGCATCCAATTTTTGTTCTCGAAGTATTTTTCTAAAGGCATCGAAAGATTTTTCCATGGCTAACTTAATCACGAAATCACCCGTTAAATCTGTTGCACCATCGCACTGTATTTTCATAGGATAACGATTAATGCTGAAGGTTTTGACCAAATCTTTGGTGGAAGGGCTATTAGTATTTAGATCGTCTCTTTTGAAACATTCCTTCTCCCCGTGTTCATCATGTTCTACTCCTGATTGAGATAACGCTTGTAAAGCAAGCTCGTAGAGTGGTGGATGTAGCCTAGCTGCTTTACTTGTTCCTTTACTTGGACTTGATTCGTCTTCTTTTCTTTTGGGAGCCATTTTATCTAAAATTAATAGGAACATAAAAAAATATATCATAGTTGATTAATGCATTGTTAAAAAAGGATAACAGTAAATCTAACAAGCAAAATAGTAAAATAACAATTCCAATAGATCACTTATCTGTTACACCAGGTAGTATATCTGTTGTAGCATATAATAAACCTGTTGTGGCAGATGAGCAATCTATTGCAACAATACAAAATATATCACTCATCTTTTAAGATAGATGAATGGTGTGTGTAACAGATCACACATTGTTGTAACATGAGTGATCTATGAATAGTTAAATAACCTGTTGCAATAGATGAGTAATCTGTTGTAACAATACAAAATATATCACTCATCTGTTGAGAAAAAATAAATGGTCTGTACAATAGATCACACATCTGTTGAAACATCATCTATTGCAATATATGAGTAATCTGTTGGAATAGTTAAATAACCTATAGCAATAATTGAGTAATTTTTTGCGACAATACAAAATATATCACTCAATTGTTGTAACATTATCTGTTGTAATATATGAGTGATCTGTTGGAACAGTTAAATAAACTGTTGCAACAACTAAGTAATCTGTTGTGACAATAAAAAATATATCACTCATTTGTTGAGAAAGATGAATAGTTTGTGCAACAGATCACATATCTGTTGTAACATATGAGTAATCTATTGGAATAGTAAACTAACCCAAAATAATAGATGAGTAATCTATTGAGACAATACAAAATATATCACTTATTCAGTGAGAAAGATGAATGGTCTGTGCAACAGGTCACACATCTGTTGTAATATATGAGTGATCTATTGAAACAGTTATCAACGGTCAATATTGTTTAGTTTTCTTCCAACATTGGGTCATCTATTACGGCAGATGAATGATCAGTAGGAAAAATCATGTCTTGGACATGTCCTATTGGAAGAGTTGATAGGATTTTATCCAACAGGAGGTTCATCTGTTGTATCAGGTCATTAATCCGATGATTCTTATATTGCATCAGATGGTTAATCAGTTGCATCAGATTTTTTTATTCGATGGTTAATCTGTTGCAATATATGGTTAATCTATTACATCAGATAGTTAAACTGTTGTATCATATGCTAAATCTATTGCATCAGATGATTAATCTGTTGCATCAGAATTATAATCTGATGGTTTCTATGGTGCATCAAATGGTTGATCTGTTGCATCATCTGACAAATCTATTGCATCAGATAGTTAATATATTGCACTAGATGGATAATCTGTTGGATAAAACAAAAATTAGTTGCATAATTATGTTCAACAGAAAAACAACAATATCACCATTTTTACCAAGAAGAAGAACAGAACAAATCAACCTAAATCATTGTTTTGTTTTTATAAGCACAAACAACAAAAATCACACTTCAAAAAAATGCAACAAACAATAAAAAATCATAATTCACTTTGAAAAGAGAAGAGAAAAAATCCAAAAATTAGGGTTTTGTTCAGACCACATTTTAAATTAAAGAAACAAATATTAAAATTGTTAACCAATACTATAAGAGAAGTTGGCTCAGGTTCCTCATTTTTTTCAAAACTAAAAAAGCCATAAATTTTTACTTGAGAAAGAAGAAAAGGAACGATGATAAATTTGAAGCTGTTGTGGACGGAGAGCAAGACTATTACGTTGATTAAAGGTTGAAGTCAAAAAGGAACTCGAAGCTCAACTATTTATTGTCGGATGTTGAAGTCTTCGAGGATTGAAAGGAGAAATTTGCAGAACTGTTAGTTGTGAGAGAGTTAAGAGAAACTGTCGAAAGAGAGGAGAGAGACTTGTTGATTTGGATTGAAGAGGGGTGTGGGTTAGGTTGATTTGTATTTTTGAAAAGATTAGAAAGTTTTGAAAATATTAATCAAGTCCACAATTAACTTAATCAAGTTTCTTAATATGTTTGACTCTTTAAGTTAGTCAATTTCACCAATCCTTCATTCAAGACTTAAAAGACACCTTTCCTTCAATTTTCTCAATAAAAACTAATAGTAAAATTAATTTAAGAAAATACTAAAACAGTTAGAAAGCACACTTAAAACTTAATTTTTCCCCCTCTTACTTTTTATTTTTTCCTCGTTCTCTTCCACTGGAGCTTCATCCAACTCCTTCTTGTCCTCTTACTTTTCTTCCACTAATGAAAGAAAAGTGATATAAGTATGACCACGAAGGTGGGCATATGTGAGATGTATTGAACCCGAGACTTGGAATGTACAAATGAAGTGCAAAAGAGGGCCTAAATAGGCTCCAAAATAGTCCACATTCTACACTCTAGGGATGCCTAAGGTGAAGCATTTGACTAAGGGGTCTTTTGGACATTTCACACTATTTTTTAACCTACTATAAATAGAATATGTTAGGTTATTTACTAAGTTTTTGAAGAATATTGAATGTTGTAACATTGAAACACCCTCTCTTGAGGGAATGGACTCTTGGCCGAAACATAGTAACTAGGGATATTCAACTTGAGTGTGGAATCACTCGTGTTGGATTCAAGCTTGGAAACGTTGGATGCTTGGCAGATCGAGGTTGCTCTAGTACCAACATAGGAGTTAGGTATTTGTTGTGTGTGGTGTTAAAGGTCCAAGAGTGGAATAGGCTCTTGGATTTTTAAGATTATACCTTCATTTAGTCTAACTATCTATCCTTTTGTTTGATGTAATTATTTCTTTTATTTGTTGTTGTAATCGTGGGATCTTGTTGTTGTTGTGGAATTTGAAACTTGTGTCTTCTGTTCATCTTGTTCATCCTCTTATTATTGTTTTACCTCTTGTTATTCTTGTTATTCTTGTGTTATTTTATTGGATGAAGTATCTCTCAAAGGGTGCTCGAATTCCTCTAACTTTGTGGATTGTTTTACATTATTTGTTTCCTTTCGTAGTTATTCTTGTATCATTTGGTATCAGAGCATAACTTGATTTTTTTCCTACAAGATCAAATCTTGTAGGCCGAAGCTAGATCTTGTAGGCCGAATCTGGACCTAGATCTTGTAGGCCAAATCTGGATCTTATGGCTAGCTCACTTGAAAAAAAAGAGTTGAAGTGTTATCGTTCGAATCTGGATTTTATTGTTGTCTAGGCCAAAAACTTGTTGTGTGCCTAGATTTGATAGTCTTTTGTTTGTTTAGTTATTTCTAAGTGTTGGTATTCTTGTTCACAAGCAC
Organism: Capsicum annuum; assembly: GCF_002878395.1. Lineage (NCBI taxonomy): Eukaryota > Viridiplantae > Streptophyta > Magnoliopsida > Solanales > Solanaceae > Capsicum > Capsicum annuum. The sequence continues at coordinate 157,455,073 of NC_061111.1, read as the reverse complement.
TTTGAGTCTATATCTAGATTTGAGCTTGAATTGTTGATGTTGTTGTTGTGAACCAAAGTGTAGCCGATTGTTGTTGGTCTTGTTGTTACGAATTCACCTTGGACATGTGTTGTTGAACATTGCTGTCCTAAGGTTGGCCGTGTGGTGTTGTTGATAATTGGTGGACCAAGAACATTTTGTTGAGGTTGTAGGAGTCTTGGCCGTGTGTTGAAGCTATTGTTGTTGTGGATTAGAGTTGGCCATGTAGTGATGTTGTGGATCTTGGTAATTGTTGTTGAATTTTCTTGGTGATTGTTGAAGTGTTCTTGATATTCTTCCCAACCTTCATACCTTGTTAAAATAAAGTGAAATCTAGATCCAAAAAGGTGAAGGAAAAAGTGTGAGAACTTTGTTAGTCTTGAAAGACTTACAATCACTCACCAACTAGTCAATCTTATCTTAACCACTTTCCATAAAACAAGGACCCATGTTTTGAGGAAAAGTGCAAGTCAAGTCAAGATTTTTTGTGTTTGAATTTCAAAAGGGCTCCAAAACTTGTATTTCCCTCGATTAACCAAATTCCACAATTCCAAAGTTGTAAATTGACCAAGACTTAAAATTGGATAAAAAAAATTATTAGAAACCGCAACAAATTACGTGGTACCACATCATCATTGTTACTGTTCACACAATAATTTTGGCTCAAATTTTAGATTTTCTTAATTTATTTTTATTGTTTCGTAGTTTCGTTTGATTGGTTTGAACACTAATTGACAAGCAAGTAAACTCCTACTAGATTGTAAGTCAGTTTTGTGTCCGTTTGTTCATGTTAACGTTCTTTGTGTACTTTTTTCTTGTGTGAATTCGTTGTTAGTTCTTGACTCAAGTCCTACAAGATTTCATTTGAGTTTCAAACAAAAATCTATTCCAGACAAGGGTGGACTCGACCTCAATCACTCACAAAATACAAGCCAGCTTTCAATACTTATGAAACTAAGTGTGAGGTAAAAATTGAGAGTGAGAGTGTGGTGAGGCATTTTTGAGCTAACAAGTTTGTTTGTTTTATTGTTCTTTGTTGTCTTTTCTTTTAGGTAACATGGCTGCCACCAATCTCGATACCACGTTTGACCGCATCACTGACAATATTGAAAACATGAAATGGCATGTTGAAAGGCTACGCCAATTAGTATCCACACTTATCCCAACAAATCCATAACCTAAGGTCCAAACACCTTGCGGTGAGAGTTTCCTGAAGGAAGTTGCTTCCTAAACTTGTGAAGGACTTTCACACTGAGTAAAGACAAACATATTCATAAACATCAAGGTAAAATGTCTAACTCTTACACTTTGGTGCATGTGAATGATGAATGTGTGACTAATAAACCATTGAGTGTGAGTAGTTGCTTACCTACATATGAGTATATTGATTCCTTACCACTTGTGGATGATGTACGTGTTGTGTGAGTGAATACACTAGTTGATCCTATAGATGACCGAAACAACTCTTCTAGTAAGATCGATTTGTGATACAAGTCAAATGGTCACCCTAATTTTTGAAGACATGATTGGAGACCATCACTTAAATGCTCAAGACTTGGTCACCCCGAGGGCACAAGAATATGCAAGAAAGACCCATTTTGAGCCTACCATTGAGTATACCATTCATCAAGGCCGTGAGTGAAAGATTGCATGGAGCATTGAAGACTTGAGGATTCACAATTTTGGACACTTAATAGCTCACGATTTTTGGGACATCTTCATTGAGGGCATTTTGGCCACTTCACTTTGCCCAAAATGCACTCCATGGCCACCCCTCTCATTAAGGGTAGTCTAGTTATTTGTCTTCTTTTATAATATAATATAAATATAACAAGATAGGGTTTTTAGGACTTAGTTGTTTATTGATGTAAGACAAGCTCTCTCTCTAGTGTGAGGAGTATAACACCCCTTAGTTGTAGGGCTTGGAAAATCCACCAATCTATAACTAGGGCTTGCCAAGTGTGGATATCACTTGTGTTGCATCGTTGGCTTAATACGTTGGTTTTTAGAGGAGGTAACGTCTCTCTTGTGTCAACATTAGAGTTAGCTTTGTGTCGTGGGTAGTGTTAAGGGTCCAAGAGTCTTACAATTCTTGGGTTCTTAAGATTGTCCCTTCATTTGGTCTAACTATCTATCTTGTATTGTTGTTGTAAGTTTCGGATTTCTTGTTGTTGTTAGTGTAACTCGTGAGTTTCTTGTTGATGTAATATTGTTGTTCTCATATTATGTTGATTGTATAGTTTGTGGATTGCTGAAAATTAGGTGTTATACACCACAATACTTTGTGTTCTTGTTGGTGTTCTTGAATTCGAGAGGGGTCACTCAAAGGGTCCTTGGTTCTCTTGAACTTGTGGACTATTTTGGGTGTTTGTTTTGTGTGTTCTTGGTTGTTCTTGTATCAATTTGTGTCCACCTAGTGTTGAAGATATTGTGTTGAATGAAAGTACATCGTCTTATGAATTTTGCGTTGACCAACTTGTGTGTAAAACTTGCCCACTACTTGAGAATATGTATGATGTAATTAATGAATCTTAAGTGAGTGAAGAAATTAAAGATGTTTGTCAAGGAAAAGGGAGTGAACCTGTGAGCCTATGTTGTTGTAAATATTCTAATATTTTCTTGGCTCATAGGGTTAATCATGTACATGACAAATATGGTGACTTGAATTGTGATCCCTTTGATGTTAATGGTGGTTTGTGTCTACTCGAGGATCGTAGGGAAAATGTGTCATTGTGTCTTTGGGGTGTTGCTTATATCTGTGCATCCATGTTTGATACACTTGTACTTATGTTATGTGAACAACAACTTAAGGATGCCAGTTGTATTCTTGTTTGTGTAGGAGTCCAAGGATGTTAAAGGCTTCTTGTCACATTCATGAGGTTGGACAAATTGAAGTATCTTGTGGGACTCTTGGGAGCATGCTTAACATCATTTGTATAGGGAAACCGAGTTCTTAGGAAAACTACTTGTCTTGGATTAGATTGTTGCATGGTAGTTTCCCTATTCTCCCTATTGGTAGGACTCCCTTGATGGAAAGTGGTTGGAAAAAGAGAGGTCCTACGTGCTTGCAATATCCCTTTCTCTCTTTGTGTGTTCCTACTTGTGAGTACATCTTGGATGAGAATTATGTCTTTGGTTCCTTTCTTCACTACCTATATGAATATGATGATTTCATGGTGTTGTTGGATATACATCGTATGAGAGGCGTGGTTTTGGTTTTTATTCCTTGTTTCTTTATGTTCATCCGAGCCCTTTCCTTTGTGATGTTGTACGAAGGCTTTTCATAATTAACACAAAGGATCCTTAGTTGTACTTCAAGTGTGTACCACCGTGGCATGATAATTTTAATTATTTATTTTGCTAACTCTAACCCTCATGCCATGAGGATGTGTGCTTGTTTGTTTTCTCTTTGATTTTGTAAGTTATGAATTCGAGGTTGAATCCCTTTCAAGAAGGGAAGGATGATACGAGTACGACCAAGAAGTTGTGCATATGTGATATGTATTGAAACCGAGACATAGAGTATGCAAATGAAGTGCAAAGGAGGGCCTAAGTAGGCACCAAAACAGTCCACATTCTACACTCCAAGGGCACCTAAAGTGAAGCATTTGACTAAGGGGTCTTTTGGACATTTCACACTATTTTTGTAACCTACTATAAATAGAATATGTTAGGTCATTTACTACTTAGTTTTTGAAGAATATTGAAAGTTGTAACATTGAAACACCCTCTCTTGAGAGAATGGTCTCTTGGCCGAAACATAGTAACTAGGTATATTCAACTTGAGTGTGGAATCACTCGTGTTGGATTCAAGCTTGGAAACGTTGGATGCTTGGAAGGTCAAGGTCTCCCTAGTAGCAACGTAGGAGTTAGGTATTTGTTGTGTATGGTGTTAAAGGTAAAAGAGTGGAATAGGCTCTTGGGTTTTTAAGATTATACCTTCATTTTGTCTAACTATCTATCCTTTTGTTTGATGTAATCATTTCTTTTGTTTGTTATTGTAACCATGGGATCTTGTTGTTATTGTGGAGTCTGAAACTTGTATCTTGTGTTCATCTTGTTCATCCTCTTATTATTGTTTTACCTCTTGTTATTCTTGCTATTCTTGTGTTATTGTTGTTGGTCGAAGTAGCTCTCAAAGGGTCCTCAGATTCCTCTAACTTTGTGGACTGTTTTACGTTATTTTGTGCCTTCCGTATTTATTCTTGTAACAAAAATAAAGAGAACAAAGAAGAATATAAAGCTTCGAAGAAAGAAGGGGCGGCTTAAGCATATAAGTGGCCTAAGGCCAAAATCGAACGGAGGCCTTAATTTTTTTTTTTAAAAAATAAATTTTTAGTAAAGTCTATTTTAAAATTTTTATAATCCTTAATAATATAATCGACGCATTAATCTTTCCCGAGACATAGTACTCTAGATATATCAATTTTTTTTAATAATTTTTATTTTTATATAAAAAAGTTATTTTTTCATCAAATAATATTATTCTTTTTCTCAAAAAAAATATATAATCCATTATTGTTAAAAAATGAGGCCCCTCAAATTTGGGGGCCTAAGGCGGTCGCCTTTTTTGTAATGAAGTCGAGCCGCCTCTAGACGGAAGAGAAAAAGAGGACGAGGAGGATGAATTAAAGGAAAAAATTTTTGAAACTGTTTTAATATTTTTAATTAATGTTTTTATTATTATTTTTTTGTTATTATTTTAATAATTATTATTTTTATTAATGTTTTCATCAATTTATTTTTGTTAATCTTTTATCATCTAGTGATCTGTTCATGACAGTAGAATTTTCTTGTTTTTCATTCTTTTTACTTAGGACTTTGCTTATCAATATAACATTGACAAAACTCTGTAGCAAAGAGATTCAACAACTTTATGGTGTCATGATAACATATTCAAGTTGGGATTTTGTAAGGAAAAATACTACAATATTGACGTTGGATAGGAATTAGTAATAGTAAGAGAGTTGTCACAAACACTGTGTCGTGGCAAGCCATTGCCTTGAAAACGATTTCGGCCCGACTCCGGTGCAAATCCTTCTAGCCAGTCGCTCCCCAAGGTTCTGCAGCTACTTTCAAATATGTGCACCCGTGGCTGAAAGTCTAGAGGTTGCCTAAACCAATTACCCAAAATAAATCAAGAAGAGGAAAGGAGGAAGACTTTTTTTCTTTTCCTTTCTTTTTGTTGTGTGTTTTCTTTTCTCCGTAAGAGCTCTTTATATAGAATTTGAAAGTGACAAAAATGGGTGAACTTTGAAGGAATTAATGGTGAGTATTAATGACATTAAAAATCCATTACTACATGTTATAAAATTTATGTTCTGAAGGAGATATGTTCACTTTCTTTATTACGTAGAAGTGTTCAACTCCTCTGAAACGTATGTTTTATTTTTTTATTTTTTCTTTATTCTTTGCATTATACAAATACTTTAAGGAGAATTAACTCCACAATCCCCCACTAATACAAAGATAAAGAATATGAATACATTCTGGGCAAAAGGAAGGAACATGTACTTAAGTGTCAATATCTTTCGATTTAAATTAACACATAGTGATATGAGGCAACAACAAATATCCAAAAAGTGAAGTACTTTTGAACTGGATGGATATAAGTTGAGACCCTCACAACACATATCATATCCTTGACTTTAAGCAACTCCGCAATACTACAAAGTGACTTTTATGGTCATGCACACAAACCTTAGGTCTCATTAGTGCTCTAGAAAAACAACCCAAGTCTTTCATAAAAAGGTGACCAGCCTTTTACACTCACGTAGGTAATCCATCAAGTCTATCTCATTAACCACCTTAAGGCTATGGATCATTAATAGCAAAAATAAGCTCAACCTTATACTACACTACCTCACATCATAGGGATAGGATATGTAGTGTTTATTAAAGGCCTATATGGCTTCGTTTAACTGCAAATGGGTATCCACCATATTACCTCAATCCATGGGATTTAGCCCCATCCCCTTCAATGATTCAAGGACCATTTTTCTTGTCAAACCCTTGGTCATAGGATCTGCCAAATTTCTTTTGGATCTTTCATATTCCAAGAAAATAACACCATGTTTCAACAATTGTTTAGCTGCACCATGTCTGATGCGAATATGTCTCTTTTTACCATTGTATACATAATTTTTAGCAATCTAAATTGCCGCCTATGAGTCACAATGTAAAGAGACTGGTGACATTTGTCTTCCCCATAAAGGCATATATGTCAAAAGATTTTTGAGCCACTCAGCTTTTTGCCCTGCCAAGTCGAGAGCAATGAATTCAGATTCCGTGGTAGAACGTGCTATACAAGTCTGCTTTGAAGACTTTCATGAAATAGCACCTGCACCCAAAGTAAACACATAGCCACTGGTCGAGCTAACTTAATCATTGTCAGTCACCCAGTTTGCATCACAAAAAACTTCTAAAACGACAGAATATTTATTAAAATGCAAACGCCAATTCATAGTACCTCTCAGATACCTTAACAAGAGATGAAGAACATTCTAGTGTTCACTACTGGGATTATGAGTACATCTACTCAATCTACTAATAGCATAAGCTATATTGGGCTGAGTATACATCTACTCAATCTACTAATAGTATAAGCTATATTGGGCCGAGTATAGTTCATGAGAAACATTACACTCCCAATTATTTTAGCACATTTAGTTTGAGAAACACTAGAATCTCTATTCTTTTTCAAGTGTATGCTAGGATCATAAGGAGTTCTCACTGAAACTACATCAAAACAATCAAATCTTTTCACGATCTTTCCAATATAATGAGACTAACATAAAGAGAAACCATTAACAGTTCTTTTGATTTTTATTCCTAAAATCACATCAGCTTCTCCAAGGTCTTTTATTTCAAATTTAGAAAATAAAAAAAATTTAGTCTCATTTACAACATTAACATTACGGATAAAGATTAACATGTCATCCACATATAAACATATAATCACACAATCCGATCCTATTATCTTAGAATAAACACAGGTATCAGATGAATTAACAACAAAGGAATTATCCATTAATGCGAAATTAATTTTTTTATACCACTGCTTAGGTGCCTACTTAAGTTCATACGAAAAATTTCTTAATTTGCATACTTTATCCTCTTGTCCTGGGACCACAAAACCTTCAGATTGAGTCATATAGATCTCTTCCTCTAAATCACCATTTAAAAATGCAGTTTTGACATCCATTTGGTGTATCTTTAAACTGTGAATAACAGCTAAAGAAATAAGAATTCTAATGGTCTCTATTTTAGTCAGAGGAGAATATGTATCAAAATAATCAATACCTTTATTTTGGTTAAAACCCCTAATCACAAGTCTAGCCTTATATTTATCAATTGTACCATCAGGCCTCAATTGTTTCTTAATTATCCACTTGCTACTTATGCCTTTAAAACCTTTAGGCAAATCATACAAGTCCCAGGTGTGGTTAGAGACTATAGAGTCTAATTCACTTTTAATAGCCTCTTTCCAAAATGTCACATCTATTGATCTCATTGCTTCATTATAAGTTTCAGGGTCTTATTCTATTAAGTATATAGACACTAATTCATCATTTAAAGTATCAATATCAAAACCCTTAGTTAAGAACGTGGTGATAAAATCAAGACCAAAACTAGTCTCAATTATTTGTCTTTTACTCCTTCTAAGTTTATTTTCATGCTCATTAGCAATATCATCAGAATCAGGCATAACATGAGAGTTAACAGACATAGATACATAGATATTATTTTGCACATCACTAGGCACATCATTTTTCAAAGAAAAACATGCGCAAAAAATTCTGCGTCTCTAGATTTACAAATAGAACAATCATTTAATGACATAAATCTATATGCAACACTATTTTAAGCATAACCAATAAAGATAGTATCAAAGGTTTTAGAACCTATATTTACTCATTTAAAATCAGGTAGACCAACTTTAGCCAAACGCCCCTGCACTTTTAGAAATTTCAAGTTAGGGGCAAATCCTTTCCATAACTCATATGAGGTCTTATCTAACCTTTTATGAGGGACTCTATTAAGAATATAGCATGCAGACAAGACAGTTACCCCCTACATATATTCAAGTAGACTTGAGCTTGAAAGCATAGAATTCATCATTTCCTTAAGAGTTCTATTCTTTCGTTTAGCTACACCATTTTGTTGGGGAGTATAAGGAGCACTAAACTCATGGATAATACCATTTTTCTCACAAAAATCTTATAGAGTTTTAGTACTATATTCACCACCCCCGTCAGATCTAAATTTCTTGATTTTCCTGTCTAATTGATTTTCTACTTTTATTTTGAATTTTAAAAACATGCTTTCAACCTCATCTTTAGACTTAAGGAGGTATACCTTAGTGTACCTAGAAAATTCATCAACAAAAATAATATAATACTTTTTTCCATCTTTACTAATAGTGTTCTTAAAATGTGCTAAGTCTGAATGTACTAGTTCAAGCAATTTTGTCTTTCTACTAGTAACATATTTTCAAGGTTTCTTGGCATGCTTTGTTTCTACACATATAGGACATTTAGAAATATCATCAATATTTACTGTAGAAATTAATTCCATTTTTTAAAGTCTTTTAATAGAAGCAATATTAACATGACCTAACCTATCATGCCATAAATTAATAGACTCGGCAATATAAGTAGAATTAAAAATATTTGCATTATTGATAATCTTTTGATGAATGTTCAGTAGAAAAAAGCCCTCACAAAGGTATCCTTTCCCCAAAAAATTTTCTCCACGAGAAATAACTATTTTATCAGCTTCAAAAATAAGTTTAAGGCCTACTTTGTTGAGAAATGCTCCAGTAACTAAGTTTTTACAGAGCGAGGAAACATACAGAACATTGTTCAAGGATAATGTTTTTCCAGAAGTTACTTTAAGTAAAATTTTTCGTTTACCCAAAACTCCAGCAGTAGTAGAGTTACCCATGTAGACACACTCGTCATTAGTGGATTCTTGAAAGTCATGGAATAACTCTTTGTTGGTGCAGAAATGCCTGAAAGTCCCTGTGTCCAACACCCAGTCAGTCTTGTTAGACACCAGGTTCATCTCGACGACTACTGCCGCAATCACTTTACACCCTCAGCAAGATGAATTTGGACATCATTTTGTCCTCTCTGTTTTGAGTTTTGCAAACTATCCCATATTTGTTTAGCATATTTGTAAGAAAAAAATAAATCAAATAAAGTATTAGTCATATGACTCAATAAATACCTTCTAGAATTAATGTTATCATTTTTAACCTTCTTTTTAGCAAATTCATCAAAACTCATAACAATGTTAGAATCAGTAATAATGTTAGAACCATTATTAAACAAAATTTAATCAACTTCTAATTGTTCTAAGAAAATAAAAAGTTTTTGTGACCAACGTTTAAAATTATTTCCATTCAATGGCTCAAATTTTGACAAATCAGGAAAAATTTTGTTCAAAGAAATAGCCATTTTCAATATTGTATGTAAGAAAATCGCTTTTAAATTGTTAAGAAAAATACTACAATATTGATGTTGGATAAGAATTAGTAATAGTAAGAGAGTTGTCACAAACATTGTGTCGTGGCAAGCCACTGCCTTGAAAGTGATTTTGGCCTGACTCCGGTGCAAATCCTTCTAGCCGGTCGCTCCCCAAGGTTCTACAGCTACTTCTAAATACGTTTTCTTGTGGCTGAAAGTTTAGAGGTTGCCTAAACCAATTACCCAAAATAATTCAAGAAGAGGAAATGAGGAAGACTCTTTTTCTTTTCTCTGTAAGAGCTCTTTATATAGGATTTAAAAGTGACAAATATGGGTAAACTTTGAAGGAATTAATGGTTAGTATTAATGGAATAAAAAAACCATTACTACATGTTATAAAATTTATGTTCTGAAGGAGATATGTTCACTTTCTTTATTACGTAGAAGTGTTCAACTCCTCTGAAACGTATGTTTTATTTTTTTCTCTTTATTCATTACATTATACAAATGCTTTAAGGAGCATTAACTCCACAGATTTTCAGTCTTGGAAGTGGAATAGCTCGAATCGTTATGTTGGTATTTGGTACAGCTTCTCAGAAACAACTATTATTGTGGTGGCAAAGATTCATCTGGTGTTCTCAAGATATCTGAGGATGGAAATATTATTGTGATGAATGGAATGAAAGAATTTTTTTGAATGTCAAATGTTTCATCTATTTCACATGTTGTTATGCATTTGACTGCTCAGTTACAAGGTGGGAACTTTGTTTAACTTGACGACGTAAAAAATGGAAACATAATAGGTCAAAGTTACCAATATCATAGTGATACATTTTTTCCTAAGATGAAAATTCCTATGAACTCTGTTAAAACAGGAGAAAAATGGTTCTAAAATCTTGGAAAAGCCTTTTGAATCTAAGTTTTGGAGATTTTTCATCTAGTATTACCTTGATTTTTCCTCAGATTTCTTAATTATGGCGTAGTGATCAATGGAATGGTATGTTTTTTCTTGGAATAAAGGGTATGCATAGCGTGCATCCCGGTGGTTACAATGTTATTGTTGTTAAAGAGGGCACTGTCTATCTTATGGGCCTTGTTGAACAAAAAGAAGCTACTAGGTTCGTCTTGAACCCAAATTGGAACTTGGTACAGTCATACTGGTATGGGATTGAGAGGATTTGCAAGTTTCCATGGTTAACTATCCAAAAAAATTGTGATTTTTATGGAAATTGTGGTCTATTTGAGAGCTGCACTTCATTGGATTCCCCAATTTGTTTGTATTTAAGAGGGTTCGAGCCAAAGAATAATGATGAATGGGAAAAGAAGAATATCCTATAATAGTCGAGGCTTTTTAATAACAATCATTCTTTATAATAATTCTTCACTATAAGGTTCTCTTTGGAAACAATTTCAATATTATGTTATATTATATTTTTTCTATAAAAGCATTTCGTTGTAAGCAGCCAAAAAAGATCTAGACAAGGTTTTTGTAGGAGTTGTAAGGTTAACTTCAACTCTTTGAAGTGAAAACAAAGAAAGAAAGAAGAGAACAAATAATTTACTGCACAAAGGTTGATTTTTCATTATTCTGAAGTGGTGCTTAAATACTACAAAAATGCAATAACTAAAGCCTATAATTAAGATACTACTTTGTACATGATTCCATGATCATCAATATCCAAAAAAACTACACCACTAACATCTAAAAATCAGCCACTAAACTAAGTTGATAACATGGCTAAAAAAGTTGGATAATGTCCAAAAATTGTTCCTACTTTTATTGTAGTAACTGAGGCAATAATCAACACTTATCCTTGCTTCAGTTGCTGCAAATTCTTAGTCTTTCTCAAAGAAATTCAAATCTTATCTTTGGAAAGGCTTTGGTAAATATATCTGCCAGTTGAAGATCCGTCTTGCAGTACTTTTTTCCCATCCGATGTTCGGTAGCCATATTGGAGTCCAACTAATCCAAATTCTCACCTTATAAGGTCCCATTTGGGGGGAAACGCTCTCTTTGAGTGACGGAGTTTGGTGAGGACCAGTCAGATATGTGTGGATTAATTTTAGTTTTTCAGTGGCTCTCCAGGTTGCTTTCTTGAAAGAAAGTCTTGCTTGCATGCCAAATTGACAAGTTCTATAATCTAGTATTTTGGCTTCAAGATTAGGTAGCCCTCGAACCAGATCTTTCTTTTGTAAGTTAATTACAGCATCATGGCTAAAATGTCTGAGTCTTTTATGCAGAACTTGTGCATTGGTCTTAGTTGCGGAATAAAATTTTTGCTCATGATCTAAAAGATCCAATATAAAGCTCCTTCCCTTCATCATCACCTTGAATAAGTTTCTGCCATCTTCATCCTTGATTTGACAGTAATTGGATTCAAAGAGAAGTTTGAAACCGCTCTCAAGCATCTGGCCAACACTTAACAGACTATGACTAATATTAGGTACCAAAAATACATCTGATTAGTTTTGTACCTGAGGAACATTTCATTTCCACAGTACCTTTACCTTCAGTAGAAATATAGTTTCCATTACCAATTTGTACTTTGGAAATTACTGAAGTATCCAACTCCTTGAAGAGATCACGATCAAATGGCATGTGGTTTGTGCAACCACTGTCAATAAGCCACTTGTCACTCGAGCAGCTAGTTGCCAAACATGTCGCTACAAAGAGTTTCTCTTCATTTTCCTATTAGCTACTTGTGCAACATTAGTTTGCTGAGTGTTGTTCTTGTAAACCTTCTGATGATGTCCCATCTGTTGAAATTTCTCACACAGTTAGTCTGGCCTCCTCCAATATTTGAATGGTGGATGACCATTCTTTCAACAATACTTGCAAGGAGGAAAATCATGTTTTGCTCCCCTATGGATCCCAGGAGAATGAAATCCTGAGTTTTCCTTATTATTCCACTTCTTTCCTTGGTCTCCCTGGTTTGATTGAAATTTTTCAGGTAGTTCACCCTCAACAGATCCTTTACACCTCACAAGTCTTCTCTATTCTTGTGCCTGGAAAGCATCCAATAGTTTTGCCAAACTAATCTGTGACAAATCCTTAGAATTTTCCAGTGCGGAAATAGTTGTTTCAAACCATTCAGGGACTGTTACTAGAATATTTTGAACTAATCTAGAATCAGGAAATACAAAGCTAAGTAATCTTACATTGTTTGCAATGTTGAGTAATCTATTAGAATACTCTTAGATTGTCTCTGAATCCTTCATCTTCAGAAGTTCAAATTCTCAGATCAGGTTAAAAGTACGCATACCTTTGATCCGTTCATCTCCTTTATATTCTTTCTTTAGGAAATTCCAGACCTCAAAAGCCGATTTCAATGTTATAATCATGACAAAGAATTTAGATGAGACTACAGTGAATAACGTTCCTTTGATTTTCTTGTTTTCTTTTCCTTGTGATTCCTCATCTGCGCCATGGTTAGATTTTCAGGTAAGGGAGGAACTTCATAGTCCTCCTCAATAGCTTTCCACAAATTATTTGCCTCCATATATGCCTCTATTCTTGCTTCCCAAATATGATAGCCTTACCTTTGAAGACAGGTGGTGCTAGTGCAGTGAAAGGAGTCTCTGAATCCATAGGAGTAAAAAACAAGAAGAAAATGATATATTTCCCTCAAATGTAGGTCCCTCAAGAAGAGAGTTCTTGTTACCAATTTGTTGGAGTTGTAAGGTTAACTTCAACTCTTTGAAGTGAAAACAAAGAAAGAAAGAAGAGAAAAAATAATTTACTGCACAAAGGTTGATTTTTCATTAATATGAAGTGGTGCTTGAATACTAAAAAAATGCAATAACTAAAGCCTATAATTAAGCCACTACTTTGTACATGATTCCATGATCAGGAATATCCAAAAAAACTACACCACTAACATCTAAAAATCAGCCACTAAACTAAGTTGAGAACATGGATAAAAAAGCTGAATAATGTCCAACAATTGTTCCTACTCAGTACAGTAACTGAGGCAATAATCAACAATTTAACTATAAATGCTCATTATAACTTTCCTGTTTTATCTCATGCAAAATCTTGAGTTGTTAGCATAGCTTGAGTTGTTACCATAAGATAATACTTTGAATGACATTATCTTTTGATGAATATTTAGTTTCTTGGATTTGAGCAAACGATTGCACATTATCGAAGGGATTGGCAGAGGAATACTATATCTACAAAGAGATTCAAGAATAAATATAATTCACAAAGATTTAAAACCAAGTAATATCTTGATAGATAATGATTTCAATCCAATAATTTCAGACTTTGACATGGCCAGGATTTTCAAATTCAACCAAGATCAAGCAGAGACAAGAAAAGCTGCAAGAACCTAGTAAGTATACATATAGACACTCGACGTGGAAATTTTTTATTGTTGTTTAAAAGTTCCCACATTAAGCCACTTCGTTGATTTCATTGTCAAATTTGCATCGTTTTAGTGAGTATATGCAGTGGAGTGGCGGAGCCAACATTTTTTGTAACGCCCCAAAATCTAGTTTCCGGGATGCCACACAGTGCTCTGAACTACAAGTAGTCTTGAGATAACCCTGTCTGCCTTCTAACACATCTGAATCTCAACATAGGGAAATATAAGTATAAATCATGATGAAATGCGGAAAACTATCTGAATAAATCTAAAAGTACTAATCTCATCAATCTGATTAAACAAATGCTGAAAATCTAACTACTAACTCAAAGGTCTAAATTTAAATCTAATAGTTCGACAAGCCTCTACTATCTGAATCTAGAGAGTCACTGGGACAAGCCCCAGCTGACTCAACTATCTGAAATAAGTAAAGACATATCTACTAGTAACTTGGAAAGCTGAATAACTAAGCCCTCGAAACTATGAGGACTCACCAACTGCAGGGATGATGATAAGATGCTTGAAGATCAATCACGCTGCTGAGACTGAGCACTTGTACCTATATGATGAGACAATATAGCACATAGACATATATGTGGATCAGTACTTTGATGATGTACTAAGTATAAGGGGTGTATGCAATAAGTAAATAATATCATCACAGTTTATAGATCATGCATGCTAAACTAAATGACTCATATAGCTTGAGTAAATCTGAAATACTAAAATATGAAATCATGAATAATGATGCATATATTCTAAATCTTGTGATTCATTACACTTAGTTCTAAGAATCTGTTTTCTCTTTTAGTTCTCAAATTATGTAAGCTAGATGAAATCTGAAGCTCATTCTGCATAGTAAATACTTTATCTCAAAAATTTATTTTAAGAGTGGGGGACATCTATTTGGGTGGTTCTTCTAACCAACATGTACACCATGTGAGCATCCATGGGTCCCACAATAGCCCCCGTAAGGTTAGGGCTGTTCTAAACTTGCCATCAGAATAGAACAATCTCATCTCAGTGATCATAATCTTAGTCATCCACATAGAAGTGGGAATAATCTAAATCCTACGTTGGCATGTAGTTCTGGGATATGAAACCGTAGTAACGTACCCATCTCGGTGCTAAATACTACTCCCATTCTCAAGAAAATCCACTTTAAAGTAATCTTATGGTTTATAATGAAACCAATTGTAAAATCTATAATCTTAATTTGCAAAGTGGATTTCAATCTATTGTGACCAAAAGGTCAAATCTTTCTCAATAATCTCAAAATAATCTAATCATGGGGTTCTTATAGCACAACAATTCTTAAAATAACAATCTTAAATAGGGCTTAATGACCCATGTTTAAATCTTATGATACAAATATCTCAAAATTTATGCTTGATAATATAAACATTTATAATTCATCATAAAATCTGGAAATCTCAGCAATGTACATAAAAATGTATTCATACTCATGTAATTCAACTTCTAAAGCATTGAAAATCTCATAATCTCATAAATTGCAATATGGGGTTTAAACCCAACTTTAAATTCATATGAAAACGTATAAAATCATGTATCTTTGTAAATAGAAATAAGTTTTGGGCACAAGGACGAAAGGATTGTCCTTGTTGTACCCCCACATACCTTAGATGATGAACAAGATGCACAAGTTTGCTTTTTTGAGACTCTATTCGCACTCCTGAATGAAGATTCTTGAAGATCTTGGTCTAGGGATCTTAAATCTTGAATCAATTTGGAGAAAGGAGGGTGGAATCTTGAGTTTCTTGGAGATGAATGTTGAAGCCTGGGGTTTTGAATGAGAGAAATTTTGATGAAACTTAGCATATTATGCTTCTAAAAAGGCTTTAATCTCGTATTTGAATGGATTGGGTGTTGGGGAAAAGTCCAAAATACCCCCCTTTAACTTCTAAATGAAATTGAGAAAATGAACTTTGGCCTCGATTTTTCGCCTTAGCGCGACGCACCACAATCGCGCCAAGCTACTGGAAAATGCCAAATGGGAACTGGCTAGACTCCGCGATGTGGGGTCATTGTGGTGCCACTTTGGAATGCTATTTTGGCATATGGCGCGACACTCCATTATCGCGCTGGACCTTGGGAAATTGACCAATGGGAAATTAGTTCTCTCCGTCATGCACCAATATCGTGGAGGGCCACTGGAAAATGACAATTAGGAATTAGCACTGCTCCGCGATGCGCTAAGGGTTCAAATGACAGTGTTTTATGACTGGAACTTAAAATGGCCATAACTTCTTACCCAGTTAACGGATTTAGGTGAATCTTATATCGTTGGAAAGTTTATTAAATTTAATACGCTATGGAAAGTTCAAATCTAAAGAATTCCACTTAAATTAAACATCATTTATTCTAAAAGATAATGCTTGACATTTTTTTGGGACAAGTTTAAGCTAGGGAAATTGCGGGGTATTACAATATATCTCCCTTGAGAACATTCATTCTCGAATGTGGTTAGATAAGCTTAAATTTCTAAAGAATCTTGAGAATATAAGGTAGCATGCAAAACTGAAATAAACTAAACATCTAAATCTTAATCATTCTGAGCTTCTAAGAAATCTAAGAGTGCATGAACTCACATAAAGACATCTATATTGTTGAATATCTGATTAGAAAGGGATGGAATTAAGGAAGGGTATTACCTTCGAATGGATATGAGTTTGCGGAGAAAAGGTGAGGGTACTTGGATTGCATATTTTCTTCTACTTCCCAAATAGCGCCCTGAACAGACTGATTCCGGCAAAAAACTTTGACCAAGGGAATTTCTTTGTTCCTTAGTCTTCAAATCTGATGATCTAAAATCTCAACTGGAATCTCTTCGTATGAAAGGCTATTCTAAATATCTGATCTTTCTAAAAGAGCTACAATGGTGGAGTCACCGATACTCTTCTTAAGCATAGGATGTGGAACACAGTATGAACTACTGACAAGTTTTCGGGAAACTTAATCTCATAAGCTACTTTGCCAATATGACTTAAAATTCTATAAGGGCTAATATATCTGGGACTAAGCTTCCCCTTCCTACTAAATCTCTTCACCCCTTTCATGGGTGAAATCTTAAGATACACTAAATCACCAACTTCAAACTCGAGGTCCCTTCTTCTCACATCTGCCTAGGATTTTTGATGACTCTGGGCTGTTTTCAATCTCTCTCTAATCAGCTTAACTTTCTCCATAGTTTCAAATACTAAATTAGGCCCAAGGAAAGCGGCCTCACCCACTTCAAACCAACCCATGGATGATCTACATCTCCTCCCATAAAGATCTTCAAACGGAGACATCTGAATTCTAGCATGATAACTGTTATTATAAGAAAACTCAATCAATGGCGAATGCTCATCCCAACTACCCTTAAAATCAAGAGCACATGCCCTCAATATATCTTCTAAAGTCTGAATGGTCCTCTCTGCCTGACCATCCGTCTGAGGATAAAAAGCTGAACTAAGATGGACTTGGGTTCCCAGGCCCTTCTGAAAAGATCTCCAAAATTGAGAAGTAAACTGAGTACCACTATCCAAGATGATAGACAAGGGAACTCCATGCAATCTGACTAACTCTCGGATATACAACTTAGCATAATCTTTAGTTGTAAAGGATGTATGAATTGGAAAGAAATGCGTTGACTTAGTCAATCTATCTACAATAACCTAAATCGAATCATGATGATGATGCGATTGGGGTAAACCAGTCATAAAATCTATATTCACCACTTCCCACTTCCAAGTGAGGATAATAAACTCTTGCAATGTACCACTAGGTCTTTGGTGCTCTACCTTAACCTGTTGACAAGTTGTATATTTAGGTATGAACTCTGCTATATCTCTCTTTATACCATTCCACCAATAGATCTCCTGCAAGTCGCGGTACATCTTGGTAGCACCTAGATGAATAAAATAACATGCACCATGTGCTTCTGCCATAATTCTATGCCTTAAATCGTCAACACAAGGCACATACAATATACTTTGGTATCTCAACACACTATCTCCCCTTTGGGAGAAAACCTCTACCTTTTGGTCTTTAACTGACTCCTTCAATTTGACAAAACTAGAATCCATATCTTGCATTTCCTCCTCTTCCACAACTTAGGATGATTCAAAACTACTCAGAACCCAAACATTACCTTCAGCTGAATCAACCAACCTAACACCCAACCTAGCCAAACGATGAACTTCTCAAGATAATTCTTTCTTATCCTTTTCAACATGAGCAACACTACCCATAGACAATTTACTAAGGGCATCTGCCACACATTGGCCTTGCCCGGATGATACAATATTCTAAATCGTGAATAATGATGCATATATTCTAAATTTTATGAGTCATTACACTTAGTTCTAAGAATCTGTATTCTCTTTTTGTTCTCAAATCATGTAAGCTAGATGAAATATGAAGCTCATACTGCATAGTAAATACTTTATCTCAAAAAGCTGTTTTAAGAGTAGGGGCATCTATTTGGGAGGTTCTTCTAAATGACATGTATACTATGTGAGTATCCATGGTGTCCCCACAACTAGCCCCCATAAGGTTAGGGTTGTTCTACCCTTGCCATCAGAATAGAACAATCTCATCTCAGTGATCACATTCAAAGACATCCACGTAGAAGTGGGAATAATCTAAATTCTATGTTGGCACGTAGTTCTGGGGTATGAAACCGTAGTAACGTACCCATCTCGGTGCTAAATACTACTCCCAATCTCATGCTCAAAATCTCAAGAAAATCCACTTTAAAATAATCTCATGGTTTATTATGAAACTAACTGTAAAATCTATAATCTTAATTTGCAAAGTGGATTTCAATCTATTGTGACCAAAAGGTCAAATCTTTCTCAATAATCTCAAAATAATCTAATCATGGGGTGATTATAGCACAACAATTCTCAAAATAACAATCTTAAATAGCGCTTAGTGACCCATGTTTAAATCTCATGATAAAAACATCTCAAAATTCATGCTTGATAACATAAACATTTATGATTCATCATAAAATCTGAAAATTTCAGCAATGTGCATTAAAATATATTCATGCTCTTGCAATTCAACTTCTAAAGCATTGAAAATCTCATA
>NC_061111.1:157411213-157433121 GCF_002878395.1 Capsicum annuum | reverse complement strand
TTTTTGAGACTCTATTCACACTCTTGAATGAAGATTCTTGAAGCTCTCATTGTAGGGATCTTAAATCTTGAATCAATTTGGAGAAAGGATGGTGGAATCTTGAGTTTCTTGGAGATGAATGTTGAAGCCTATGGTTTTAGATGAGAGAAATTTTGATGAAACTTAGCATATAATGCTTCTAAAAAGGCTTTAATCTCATATTTGAATGGGTTAGGGGTTGGGGAAAAGTCCAAAATACCCCTCTTTAACTTCTAAACGAAACTGGAATAATGAACTGGGGCCCTGATTTTTGGCCTGGGCGTGACGCACCACAATCGCGCCAAGGCACTAGAAAATGCCAATTGGGAATTGGGCAGACTCCGAGACGAGGGGTCATCGTGGTGCTCCTTTGGAATTCCATTTTGGCACATGGCGCGGCACACCATTATTGGGCTGGACCTCTGAAAATTGACTAACGGGAAATTGACCCTCTCCATGATGTGACAATATTGTGGAGGGCCACTGGAAAATGACAATTAGGAATTAACACTGCTCTGTGACATGCTAAGGGTCCAAATAACGGTGTTTTACGACTGGAAGTTAAAATGGCCATAATTTCTTACTCAGTTATAAGATTTAGGAAAATTTTATATCGTTGGAAAGATTATTAAATTTCCTACGTAATGGAAAGCTCAAATCTAAAGAATTCCACTTAAATTAAACTTCGTTTATTCTAAAAGCTAATCCTTGACATTTTTTCTAGATGAGTTTAAGCTAGGGAAATCGTGGGGCATTAAAATATCTTCCCCTTGGGAACATTCGTCCTTGAATGTGGCTAGCTAAGCTAAAATTTCTAAAGAATCTTAAGAATATAAGGTAATGTGCACAACTGAAATGAACTGAACATCTAAATCTAAATCATTCTGAGCTTATAAGAAATCTAAGAGTGCATGAACTCACATAAGGACATCTATATTGCTGAATATCTAATTAGAAAAGGATGGAATTAAGGAAGAGCATTACCTTCGGCTGGATCTGAGTTTACAGATAAAAGGTAAGGGTACTTGGCTCGCATGTCTGTTTCTGCTTCCCAATTAGTGCCCTCAACAGACTGATTCCGCCAAAGAACTTTGACCAAGGGAACTTATTTGTTCCTTAGTCTACATATCTAATGATCTAAAATCTCAATTGGAATCTCTTCGTATGGAAGGCTGCTCTGAATATCTGATCTTTCTAAAGGAGCTACAATGGTGGAGTCATAGATACTCTTCTGAAACATAGAGACGTAGAATACAGGATGAACTACTAACAAGTCTGCGGGAAACTCAATC
Organism: Capsicum annuum; assembly: GCF_002878395.1. Classification (NCBI taxonomy): domain Eukaryota; kingdom Viridiplantae; phylum Streptophyta; class Magnoliopsida; order Solanales; family Solanaceae; genus Capsicum; species Capsicum annuum. Next base: position 157,431,811 of record NC_061111.1, on the reverse strand, counting down.
TCATAAACTACTTTCCCAACACGACTCAAAATTCTATATGGGCCAATATAGCGGAGACTAAGCTTCCCTTTCTTGCCAAATCTTTACACCCATTTCATGGGTGAAATCTTCAGATAGACTAAACCACCAACTTCAAACTCGAGGTCCCTTCTTATCATATCTGCATAGGATTTTTGAAGACTCTGGGCTGTTTGTAATCTCTCTCTAATCAGCTTAACTTTCTCCATAGTTTCGAAAACTAAATCAGGCCCAAGCAAAGAGGCCTCACCCACTTCAAACCAACCTATGGGTGACCTATATCTTCTTTAATAAAAAGATTCAAATGAAGCCATCTAAATGCAAGAAAGATAACTGTAATTATAAGCAAACTCAATCGATGGCAAATGTTCATCCCAACTACCTTTGAAATCAAGAGCACATGCCCTTAACATATCTTCTAAAGTCTGAATGGTCCTCTCTGCCTGACCATCTGTCTGAGGATAAAAAGCTGAACTTGGGTTCCCAGACCCTTCTGTAAAGCTCTCCAAAATTGAGAAGTAAACTGAGTACCACTATCCAAGATGATAGACAAGGGAACTCCATGCAATCTGACTAACTCTCGGACATACAACCTAGCATAATCTTCAGTTGTAAAGGATGTATGAACTGGAAAGAAATACGTTGACTTAGTCAATCCATCTACAATAACCCAAATCGAATCATGATGATGATCCGATTGGGGTAAACCAGTCATAAAATCTATATTCACCACTTCCCACTTCCAAGTGAGGATAATAAACTCTTGCAACGTACCACCAGGTCTTTGGTGCTCTACCTTAACCTGTTGACAAGTTGCATATTTAGCTACGAACTCTGCTACATCTCTTTTTATACCATTCCCCCAATAGATCTCCCGCAAGTCGCGGTACATCTTGGTAGCACCTGGATGAATAAAATAACTTGCACCATGTTCTTCTGCCATAATTCTATGCCTTAAATCATCAACACAAGGCACATACAATATACTTTGGTATCTCAACACACTATCTCCCCCTTGGGAGAAAACCTCTACCTTTTGGTCTTTAACTGACTCCTTCAATTTGACCAAACTAGAATCCATATCTTGCTTTTCCTTCACTTCCAAAACTAAGAAAGATTCGGAACTACTCTGAACGCAAAAATTACCTTCAGCTAAATCAACCAACCTAGCTAAACGATGAACTTCTCAAGCTAATTCTTTCTTCTCTTTCTCCACATGAGAAACACTTCCCATAGATAATCTACTAAGGGTGTCTGCCACTACATTGGCCTTGCCCAGATGATACAACACACTTATACCATAATTCTTCAACAACTCTAACCATCTCCTCTGACGAAGATTCAACTCTCTTTAAGTAAACATATACTGCAAGCTTTTGTAATCCATGAACACATCAACATACACCCCATACAAATAATATCTCTAGATTTTCAAAGAAAACACCACAACAGCTAGTTTAAGATCATGGGTTGGGTAATTTTTTTCATGAGGATTAAGTTGTCTAGAGGCATAGGTTAAGACCTTACGTCTCTGCATCAACACACAACCCAAACCAACTCTTTAGGCATCACAATAAAGTACAAAACCATCTGTACCATTAGGTAATGCTACCACTGGGGCTGAAGTGAGCCAAGTCTTCAACTCCTGAAAACGCTACTCGCAGAAATTTGACCATTAGAACTTAACCTTCTTTTAGGTCAATCTAAACATAGGAGATGCAATGGATAAGAAATCTTTAACTAATTGGAGGTAATAGCCAGCTAGACCCAAGGAACTCCAAATGTCTGAGGGAGAGATAGGTTTAGGCCAATTTCTTACCGCTTCTATCTTTTGGGGATCAACTATAATGCCGTCGGTGGAAACAATATGACCAAGAAAGGCTACTGATCTTATCCAAAATTCACACTTGCTGAATTTGGAAAAGAATTGATGATCTCTAAGAGTTTGCAAGACAATTCTAAGATGGTTTGCATGGTCTTTCTCACTACGGGAGTACACAAGGATGTCATCTATGAATACTATGACAAACATGTATAGATACTATTTGAACACTCATTTCATGAGTCCATAAAAGCTGTTGGAGCATTGATTAGCCTGAAAGACATGACTAAAAACTCAAAATGACCATAGCGGGTTCTAAAGAAAGTCTTCGAAATATCATATTCCCAAACTTTGAGCTGATTATAGCCGGATCTAAGGTCTATCTTTGAGAATTAACTTACACCTTGCAATTGACCAAATAGGTTATCAATTCTAAGAAGAGGAGATTTGTTTTATACTGTGTTGACACCTAATTTTTTTCCTCCGCAATCCAATTTAATTTTGAGATTTTTCAATTTTAAAATAAAATCACAACAATTATTTTGTTCAAATAAATGCTAGTTTAAATTACTTATTCAATTCAATTTTATCATTTAATTAACGATTATATATTTTTCGCATTTTTATATACGAGAGTGTATAAATTTTGTTATTTAAATGAACGTTTTCATAAAAATTAGATTTTTATTGATTAAACTTAAAAATTAATTCAAATGGATAAAATCTTGGTTTTAAATCTGATTTGCTCTCAAAATATTTTATTTGGAGGAATATTTGTTGGATTTTTATCAAATTAAGAAACTCGAGATTAATTTGTTACTTGATTCGTGCTAGATTGCGATTCAATTTAGCAAACTAATTAAATATGACTTCAATTAAAAGCCAATTGGCCCCAATTATGATGTAATTGACCAATAGATATTCAATTTGGTTAGAATTTAAATAAGTCGCTTAAATTGTAATTCAATCTTAATCCCCAAAAGTTACCATTTCTTAATGGGGATTATTTTAATCTGATTAAATTTAATTAGGGTTATTTTTAATACAATTAAATTTAATTATGATTATTCTAATCTAATTAAATTTAATTAGGTTTATTTAATAACCCAATTAAATTTAATTGGGGTTATTAAATAACCCCAATTGTTAACCGCCCCAGGTCCAGCCCACTCTTCAAATTACCCCAGCCCAACACCATACCTCTATTCACCTGTCTAATACACTAGCCATACCTGACCTGTTTTAGCTTCTCCTCAATAAAACAACAACGTACACCAACTCCATTAACGACGACAACACATCAAACAATGACAACAATAATTCCAACCCGAGATCCCCAAAATCTGACCAAAGTTCATCCAAATCGACCTGAATCAATCGACCCAGCCCCCACCCAGTGATTATCATATTCAACCCATTCTACCATACGCGAATTCGTGCGAGAAGATGCCGAGAATCTTCTAGAAACACGCTTAGGTGTCTCACACAACGTTCAAATCCTAAAATTCTCGGATAGAGCTGTACGAATTCGTACATAGATGGAAAATTTTCATTGGCTTGTGAAGATTATTCCCTTTCCACCAATTTCTATTGACAACTTTTTGGAATTCCGTTCAAGAAAATCAAAATAGAGGTACAGTTGGTTATGGTCCGGATCTTTTGAATTTCAAAAATGAACCCTCAATCCACTTCTATAAGTAGCTTTATTTAGAGCAACAAAAAGGAGAATAGTTTTCTCTAGGTCACTATTTTTAGGGTTTGAAATTTTGGGTCTGGGAAAAGGGGGATTTTCTCTTTTAGGCTCTTAGGTTGAAAAACTAGGGTTGGGAAATTTTGAGGTCTGATAAGGAAGGAATAGTTTTGAGGATTTTTGGTTCGAAGTTTGGGTTGAAGATTTGGGGGTTCGGAATCAGGGGTTGAAAAATTAGTTCGAGAAAAGGGTCGGGGAAAATTCTTTTCTCTTTGGAAAGCAAAACAAAATGGGAAAAAGAAAACTCAGGGAGCACAAGTTGGTTCCCTTAAGTAAAATTCCTTTCACGGATTCGTCAACTAATTGGAGTCTCAAGGTGATAATTATGACATTTTTCCGGTGGTTGTGATTCTGAACGAAGCTCAAGTCCTAGTTTGCTACCCCGAAAGAGGTAAATACCTTATCCCTTTTAGTTCTAATATTTCCTTCTTCCCGACGATCTGTTAGTGTGTTAGATGTATTCTCGTCGTAGTTGTAGAAATTCTAAAATTTGTAAAAATGCTAAAAATTATTTGCTGGGAGTAGCTGTAGGAGCCTCGAAGGCCTTAGGATTTCTGTGATTATTATCCCTTGTGTTGAATAAATATTATGGTTCTGTTTGGCTTGTTGTTTTGGCTACATGATTGAGAATTCATGGCTTTGTTTTTATTTTACTTATGAGAGAATTGTTATGCCCGTTAATTGTAAAACTTATCGACATATGATTGATGGTAGCATTGTTGTTTCTTTCAATTTCAAAGTGTTTCATTTTAGTTTGTATGCTGCCTTTGGTTTTCTTGGATTTAAACGTTCTTTGATTGACCATTTCATATTGATTAAATATATGCTGGTTTTAGCTTTATCACTGAACATTTTGTTTGATTGAAGTTTCCCTGAGTTACCTTCTCTTCGATTTGATTGTTCTAGTTAAGATTTCGTTTACCAAATTTTTGAATTTGCTATCCTGCTCTCATCTCTTTTATTTCTGTCTTGACGGTTATTTGGACTATCTTGTTTTCTCTAAATATATTGTGACTTCTCTCAGTTTTCTCTTGATTGGCGATATCGGTGAGAATAGTGGAGTAAGTCTGTAAATGAATGGTATTTCATTCGAGGATCCCTCGATGGCCCTGTTATGCATGAAGTTCTACGTGAACGAATCGGGGAGAGGAGTAAGGTGATCAACGTCAATAAATAAATAATAATAATAATGATAATTAAAAAAAAATGTCTTCCATCTTAGTTCAAGCTTCTCTTGGATTCCTTCCATATTAGTTAGGTGGTTGTTGAAGTTTTGAATCAGATGTTAGAAACAGTTGGTTCATTTTCTTGTTAAACTTTAATATCCAAGCAGATCGGTTTTATCTTTGTGAGAACTATAAGGCGTCTGTTTCTTGTTGTTTTGTTTTTCTTTTTAAGTTGTTGAGTTTTGAGATATACGTGCAATTTGTATGATAAAAAAATGTGCATTTCATTCAAGGCCGAATCTTCATTTCTAGATGAATTTATTTAATTTTTCATGCTATGATTGGGAGTAATATGTTTCCTTTAAGGATGTCTAGCTTTCTCTCCCATTTATTTTTCATGATTAGGTTATCGTTAGTGATTTTCATGTGTCTAAACAATTTCTTTTCCTTGGGTTGATTTTGCATATAAATATTGCCCTACCTATCTAGGATCCCTATCCTTTAAACCTTTGTAATTTGAAAATAACTGCACTGTGAGCGCATCCAATAGAGTTCTTAAGTCATTTTGTCTTGCTTTGAGGTTTGTAAACTTGCTCGTACTTTTAAATGTCCGACTTTAATTATTTTATTTTAAGTTCAAGTTCTAACCAGTTATACTCCTTTTAACTTAATGAATCAAAGTTTTTCCTAAAACTGATTTGATATTATGTTTTGGTCGTGTTGCTATTTGGATAGTGATAACTTAGTTTACTTTTGATTACTCACAGATAGAACAGAGTTTGTCTTATCTTGTTTGATTTGTATAAAGCCGGTGATTTAAATATCTATAGGACCCTAATTTTTTTCCTTCTTCCTTTTGCATGTTAACTGTTTTGGAGTCCATGACAGACTCCCTTCCATTACATTTACGAATGGACCAATGAGGTCTACCTCCTCAAAGTTTATGTCTGAAGTCGATCAAATGGTGTCAGATTTATTGATGCAAGAAGAAAAATGGGTTAAGATCCCATTTTTGAAGCGGAAAAGAGACTAGAAAGTCTCTATTTATTTACTTATTGATTTATTGTTGCCTTTATTTGTTTATTTATTCATTTTTTAGTTCATTATTTATTTGGGCCTCGAAGCCAAAGTTGTATTTAACATAGATGGAGCAAAATTTGAGCCAAACGCTCGAAAATTAGATTAGGACAAGTAAAATGGGTCGAAAGCCCAATTAGACTAGGACAGGTCTCATTGATTTGGGTCCAATGGTCTAAATCCCTTCCATTCTCCCTTTCTTCTTTTTATTTATGCTTGTTTGCCTTATGTGTTTTACGAACCTAGTTAAATCCTTAGTCAAGTCGCTAAAAAACTGATTTTGCATAAACACCAAAATATTCCTAAAATTGCTTTCTTTTCCAAAATCAACTTTTTTCAAGGTTAATCAAAGACGATTTTCAAACAATCCGGATAACCGTAAGTTAGCGGACGTTTTAGGTGCCTAACACCTTCCTAAAACGTTAATAGGAACCGCTTACTTAGAATCTTTAAAACTTAAGTGATTTTTCTATTTTGAATCGTCTAAGTAACTCTCTAAAGGTTTCTTAATTCCTTTTCAAAAGTAAGTGGCAACTCTCCAAAAGTCAAAATTTCCGTAAAACAGTAATGGCAACTCTCAAAAAGTCAAAATTTCTCCGCAAAACAGACTGTAAACTTGTTTAGCTGACGATAGTCAATGCAAATGTGCAAAGAAACATCTTTCTTTTGCACGAATAGGACGGGAGCGACCCATGAGGAAATACTAGGCCTTATGAAACCTTTGTCAAAAAGATCTTTGAGTTGCTCTTTCAACTTTTTAAGCTCTGCGGGAGCCATACGATATGGTGGGATAGAAATAGGCTGAGTAGCTGGAAAATGGTCAATACCGAATTCTATTTCCCTATCAAGAGGTACCCCTGGGAGATCTTCTAGAAAGACATCTGGAAACTTATTTGCTGCATCGACTAACTAAACTGTTGGGGTCTCAGACTTAGTGTCTTTAACTTAAACTAGATGATAAATGCAACCTTTGGATATCAACTATCTGGCCTTAAGATTAGATATGTAATGACTCTTGGGAGACACTAAATTACCGGACCACTCAAAATTGGTTCATCTGGAAACTAAAACTACACCACTCGGTGCGATAATCTATAGAAGTATAACAAGAATGGAGCCATTCCATACCAAGAATAAGATCAAAATCAACCATATCTAACTCTAATAAGTCTGCTAATATGACCTTATAAAGAACAATGATAGGACACTTTTTATAGATTTGCTTAGCAACAACTGATTCTCCTACTGGGATAGAAACCAAGAAAGGCTCGAGAATCTTTTCAGACCTTATATCAAAATTCACGGCAACTAACGGGGTCACATAAGAAAAACTTGGCCTGGGGTCTAACAACACATACACTTCAAAATAAAAAACACGAAGCATACCAGTAACAACATCAAGTGAATCATCTTGATCTTGGCGTGATGGTAAAACTTAGAAACTGTTCTGGCACTGACCGCTAACAGTATTAGATGATGCGCCCTGAGAAGGAGCTGGGCGACCTAAAAGAGCTGGTGCACTATTAGCCTGAGTCTGGGGACGAACATCTCTATTTCCCTACCTAGAATGTAGGTAATCTCTAATACCGTAACCCTCCTGGCCATAACCATAACAACCTTTCTAACCCCACAAACATTTACCTTCATGATTCTTACCTTACTTAGAACATAGGGGATGATTGGGCATTTCACTCACACTATTCTGAGATATGGATATAGAAGACTTACCCTACTATTCTTGCCTATTTCTAGGTGCATGAGCACTGGATAAAGAAGGTGCAGGCATAGATGAATGATTTTGAAACTGCAAACAATTTTATCCTCTAGACCTATTCTGACCATGATCAAACTGCCCTGTTCTAGCCCTTTTATTTAATCTCTCTCTCTCTTTTTTCTTCATCTTTTCTACCTCAATCTACTGAGCATGCATCATCAATCTAGAAATATCCATATCCCTATTGAGCATAGCCGTCCTACACTCCTTAACTACCATCCCAGACACACCGGTCACAAATTTATTTATTCTTGACCTAGGGTAAGCCATCTGATCTGGGGAATACTTAGAAAACTAGTTGAACTTGAGGCAATACTCCTTCACTGTCATGGATCCCTGCCTCAAGTTCATGAACTCTTCTATCTTAGCATCCCTCATCTCAAGTGTGAAGAATTTATCTAGGAACGCATCTGAAACATTTGCCAAGTCATAGGGGTTACATTCTCCCCTCTACTCTTCTTTCACATCACCACCTAATCATAAGCAATATCCTTTAGCCTATAGGATGCTAATTCTACACTCTCTTCTTCAGAAATATGCATAAATTGGGTGATCTTCTTCACCTCATCTAGATAAAGCTGTGGGTCCTCACCTGCCTTCCACCTAAAGAATTCTGGTGGGTTCATTCTCATAAAGTCTTAAATTCTGGTTGGGGCTAAATACCCATCCTGCTGAGATGGGACTGTATCCTGACGATTACCTTGAATATTAGCAGTCACAATTTGGGCTAGCACCTGAAAAGCTGGCCAAAACTCTGCATGTGACACATTCTCATTCATAGGATCTGCGGGCTGAGGTGGTTGGTTATCATTTCTATGGGCATTAGCTCTGAAAGGAGGCATATTCTGTCATTAAATAGCACGATTTAATAGCAGATAGAGACAGCTGTAAGCATGATAGATTATGAAATAAAAAGAGGATTTTCCTAAAATGCTCCATAGCCTCTTGTTCATAGATGTGGCACGCTTCATACTGATGATCAAAACTCTATGTAACGCAGCTTTTCCGACACCCTAGGACTCTCTAAACCTTAGGCTTTGATACCAAGTTTGTAACACCCCAAAATCTAGTTCCTGGGATGCCACACGATGCTCCGAACTACAAGTAATCCTGAGCTAACCCTGGCTGCCTTCAAACATATCTGAATCTCAACATAGGAAAATATAAGTATAAATTATGATGAAATGCAAAAAACTATCTGAATAAATCTGAAAGTACTAATCTCATCAATCTGATTAAACAAATACTGAAAATCTGAATACTAACTCAAAGGTCTAAATCTAAATCTAACAGTCCGACAAGCCTCTACTATTTGAATCTAGAGAGTCACTGGGATAGGCCCTAGATGACTCAACTGTATGAAATGTGTAAAGAAATATCTACTAGTAACTTGGAAATTTGAATAACTAAGCCCTTAAAACTATGAGGACTCACCAACTACGGGGATGTAGATAAGATGCTCGAAGATCAATCACGCTGCTGAGACTGAGCACCTGTAGCTACATTATGAGACAATGTAGCACATAGACATATATGTGGATCTGTACTTTGATAATGTACTGAGTATATGGGGTGTATGCAATAAGTAAATAATATCATCACAGTTTATAGATCATGTATGCTAAACATAAATGCCTCACAAAGTTTGAGTAAATCTGAAATATTAAAATCTGAAATCATGAATAATGATGCATATATTCTAAATCTTGTGAGTCATTACACTTAGTTCTAGAAATGTGTATTCTCTTTTTGTTCTCAAATTATGTAAGCTAGATGAAATCTGAAGCTCATACTGCATAGTAAATACTTTATATCAAAAAGCTGTTTTAAGAGTAGGGGACATCTATTTGGTAGGTTCTTCTAATCGAAATATACAGGTTAGGGTTGTTCTACCCTTGCCATCGGAATAGAACAATCACATCTCAGTGATCACAATCTCAGACATCCACGTAGAAGTGCCATTAATCTAAATCCTATGTTGGCACATAGTTCTGGGGTATGAAACCGTAGTAACATACCCATCTTGATGCTAAATACTACTCTCACTCTCATGCTCAAAATCTCAAGAAAATCCACTTTAAAATAATCTCATGGTTTATAATGAAAGCAAATGGAAAATCTATAATCTCAATTTGCAAAGTGGATTTCAATCTATTGTGACCAAAAGGTCAAATCTTTCTCAATAATCTCAAAATAATATAATCATGGGATGCTTATAGCACAAAAATTCTCAAAATAATAATCTTAAATAGCGCTTAGTGACCCATGTTTAAATCTCATGATAAAAACACCTCAAAATCCATGCTTGATAACATAAACATTTATAATTCATCATAAAATCTGGAAATTTCAGCAATGTGCATAAAAATATATTCATACTCATGTAATTCAACTTATAAAGCATTGAAAATCTCATAATCTCATAAATTGCAATATGGGGTATAAACCCAACTTCAAATTCATAGGAAAACGTATAAAATCATATATCTTTGTAAATTGAAACAAGTTTTGAGCACAAGGACGAAAGGATTATCCTTGTTAAAACCCCACATACATTAGATGATGAACTAGATGCACAAGCTTAATTTTTTGAGACTCTATTCACACTCTTGAATGAAGATTCTTGAAGCTCTTGTTGTAGGGATCTTAAATCTTGAATCAATTTGTAGAAAGGATGGTGGAATCTTGAGTTTCTTGAAGATGAATGTTGAAGCCTAGGGTTTTGGATTAGAGAAATTTTGATGAAACATAGCATATAATGCTTCAAAAAAGGCTTTAATCATGTATTTGGATGGATTAGGGTTTGGGGAAAAGTCCAAAATACCCCCCTTTAACTTCTAAACGAAACTGGAAAAATGAACTGGTGCCCCAATTTTTGGCCTTTGCGCGACGCATCACAATCGCGCCAAGCCACTGGAAAATGCCAATTGAAAACTTGGCAGACTCCGTGACGCGGGGTCATCGTGGTGCCCCTTTGGAATGCCATTTTATCACATGGCGCGATGCACCATTATCACGCTGAACATCTGGAAATTGACCAATGGAAAATTGGCCCTCTCGTGATGTGCCAATATCGCGGAGGGCCACTGGAAAATGACAATTAGGAATTAACACTGCTCCGCGACGCGCTAAGGGTCCAAATGACGGTATTTTACGATTGAAACTTAAAATGGCCATAACTTCTTACTCGGTTATTGGATTTAGGCAAATATTAAATCGTTGGAAAGCTTATTAAATTTCTTACGTCAAGGAATGTTCAAATCTAAAGAATTCCACTTAAATTAAACTTCGTTTATTCTAAAAGTTAATCCTTGACATTTTTAAGCTAGGGAAATCGTGGGGTATTACAATATCTCTCCCTTGGGAACATTCATCCTCGAATGTGGCTATCTAAGCTGAAATTTCTAAAGAATCCTGTGAATATAAGGTAGGATGCACAACTAAAATGTACTGAACATCTAAATCTAAATCATTCTAAGCTTCTGAGAAATCTGAGAGTGCATGAACTCACATGAGGACATCTACATTGCTGAATATCTGATTAAAAATGACGAAATTAAGGAAGAGTATTACCTTCAGCTGGATTTGAGTTTGCGGAGAAAAGGTAAGGGTACTTGCTCACATGTTTACTTCTGCATCCCAAGTAGCGCCCTTAACAGACTGATTCCACTAAAGAACTTTGACCAAAGGAACTTATTTGTTCCTTAGTCTACGGACCTGATGATCTAAAATCTCAGCTGGAATCTCTTTGTATGAAAGGCTGTTCTGGATATCTGAGCTTTCTAAAGGAGCTACAACGACGGAGTCACTAATATTCTTCTTAAGCATTGAGACGTGGAATACAGGATGAACTACTAACATGTATGCGTGTATCTCAATCTCATAAGCTACTTTCCCAACACGTCAGAATTCTATAAGGGCCAACATAGCGGGACAAAGCTTCCCCTTCTTGCCAAATCTCTTCACCCCTTTTATGGGTTAAATCTTCAGATACATTAAATCACCAACTTCAAACTTGAGGTCCCTTCTTCTCGCATCTGCATAGGATTTTTGACGACTTTGGGTTGTTTTCAATCTCTCTTTAATCAGTCTAACTTTCTTCATAGCTTCAAACACTGAATTAGGCACAATCAAAGTGACCTCACCACTTTAAACCAACCTTTGGTGATCTGCATCTCCTCCCATAAAGAGATTCAAATGGAGCCATCTAAATGCTAGCATAATAACTATTATTATAAGAAAACTCAATCAATGGCAAATGCTTAAGAGCACATGCCCTCAACATATCTTCTAAAGTCTGAACGGTCCTCATTACCTGACCATCTGCCTAAGGATTAAAAACTGAACTAAGATGGACTTGGGTTCCCAAACCCTTCTGAAAAGCTCTCCAAAATTCAGAAGTAAACTGAGTACCCCTATCCGAGATGATAGACAAGGGAACTCCATGCAATCTGACTAACTCTCAGATATACAACTTAGCATAATCTTTAGCTGTATAGGAAGTATGAACTAATAAGAAATGCATTGACTTAGTCAATCTGTCTACAATAACCTAAATTGAATCATGACGACGACGCAATTAGGGTAAACCAGTCACAAAATCCATATTCACTTCTTCCCACTTCCAAGTGGGGATACTAAACTGTTGAAACGTACCACCAGGTCTTTGGTGCTCTACCTTAACCTTTTGACAAGTTGCATATATAGCTACAAACTCTGCTATATCTCAATTCATACCATTCTACCAATAAATCTCCTGCAAGTCGCGGTACATCTTGGTAGCACCTGGATAAATAGAATAACGTGCACTAAGTGCTTCTACCATAATTTTCTACCTCAAATCATCAATACAAGGCACATACAGTCTACTTTGGTATCTCAATACACTATCTCCCCCATGGGAGAAAACCTTTACCTTTTGGTTTTTAACTGGCTCTTTCAGTTTGACCAAACTAGAATCCATATCTTGCTTTTCCTTCACTTTCGAAACTAACAAAGATTCAAAACTACTTTGAACCCAAATATTACCTTCAGCTGAATCAACCAACCAAACACCCAACCTAACTAAACGATAAAATTCTTGAGCTAATTCTTTCTTATCTTTCTCCACATGAGAAACACTGCCCATAGATAATCTACTAAGGGCATCTGCCACTATATTGGCCTTGCCCGGATGATACAACACACTCATATCATAATCCTTCAATAACTCTAACCATCTCCTCTGATGAAGATTTAACTCCTTCTGAGTAAACACATATTGCAAGCTTTTGTGATCCATGAACACATCAACATGCACTTCATACAAATAATGCCTCCAGATTTTCAAAGCAAATACCATAGCAGCTAGTTTAAGATCATGGGTTGGGTAATTCTTTTCATGAGATTTAAGTTGTGTAGAGGCATAGGCTATGACCTTACTTCTCTGCATCAACACACAACCCAAACCAACTGTGAAGGCATCATAATAAACAACAAAACCATTTGTACCATCAGGTAATGCTAACACTGGGGCTAAAGTAAGTTGATTCTTCAACTCATGAAAACTCTTCTTACAGGAATCTGACCATTGGAACTTAACCTTCTTTTGGGTCAATTTAGACATAGAAGATGCAATAGAGGATAAATATTCAACAAAATGGTGGTAATAGCCAGCTAGACCCAAGAAACTCCAAATGTCTAATGGAGAGATAGGTCTAGGCTAATTTCTTATTCCTTCTGTCCTTTGGGGATCAACTCTAATGCCGTTGGCAGAAACAATATGATCAAGAAAGGCTACTGATCTTAGCCAAAATTCACACTTACTGAATTTGGTGAACAATTGATGATCTCTAAGAGTTTACAAGACAATTCTAAGATGGGCTGCATGGTCATTCTCACTACGGGAGCACACAAGGATGTCATCTATGAATACTATAACAAATATATTTAAATACTATTTGAACTCTCTCTTTATGAGTCCATGAAAGCTTCTGGAGCATTGGTTAGCCCAAAAGACATGACTAGAAACTCTAAATAACCATAGCAGGTTCTAAAGGCAGTCTTCGAAATATCACATTCCCTAACTTTGAGGTGATGATAGCCGGATCTAAGGTCTATCTTTGAGAAATAACTTGGACCTTGTAATTGATCAAACAGGTCATCAATTCTAGGAAGATGACATTTGTTTTTGACAGTAACCTTGTTTAGATGACGATAGTCAATGCACATGCACAAAGAACTATCTTTCTTTCACACGAATTTGATGGGAGAGCCCCATGGAGAAACACTAGGTCTTATGAAACCTTTATCTAAAAGATCTTTGATCCTTTCTGTTTAGTTATGCCAACTATAATGACTAATTTTATTTTCTAATCACTTGCTTGAAATTGATCTAATAACCATTTTTACTTTTATGGATCTCTAATAAGTTACTAGGTGTTGTTTATTTGTAGAACGAAGGGGCTATAGTCATGCTTTACTAGGTGCTACTTAGGAGTAGAAAAAGAGGGCTATACCCATGCTTTTTCTTGCACAGAAGCTGGCTCAACATAGGTAGCTCCACAAATTTCTAACTTAATTAAAAATAAAAATAAACTCCAACTAACCATGTTTTTTTTGTAAACACCTTTAGGTTGTCAATAAAATCAAACTCATATGTGATCATGACAGTACACTGATGAATATGTCAACTTTAAGTACTCTTCATAATTGGCCAAAAGGTCTGATAAGATGTAAGACTACATATATACTAGGGGGGCATGGTTTGCGTTGAGCGTGGGCCCAGCATTAACATGATTGTGCTGAAATCAAAGGATAAATAATAAATAAAAGTGACTTTAATAAAATATAGGTATAATATGACTCTACATAAGAATAATGTTCTTCCAACAATAACTATCTAAACTTGCAAGTGTTGCTATGTTTTTCATCGTACTTCTTGTTGCAAGTGAGACTCAATATCAACACGTTGTTTAACTCCATAATTTTTCAAAGCTTGTTCCTTTTCTTTGTCAGTATACTTCTTTGTGGTTGGGTCTACATGGAAGTAAAATCACCTGATTAATATTCTGATGTTGTTCTCCTTAACAAATATTTTAATGTTAACCTTGAGAACTATGAACATGTAAATAAATCCATCTACATATGCTATGCAATGTAGTGGTGATGATGATGGATGTTTGAAAGTTATCGCATGAATTTCTGTATACACTCACGAGTGTATATAGAAATTCATGCCATAACTTTCAAACATTCATCATCACCACTACATTGCATCGCATCATTTGCATTGTGTTACCTTCCTTCGTATGGTATGATATTGTGTTAGTATTTTCTCTTGTATTGTATTATCGTGTTAGAACTTTGTTTGTGATATTGTGTTTGTGCATTCATTTCACTTCATTACATTATCTTATATCATCTTATATTGATTGAAATATTATAAGACTTGAGATATGATCGTGGCTTGATAGGAGAGATTGTCGTGTAGCATCTTTTTGGTAGCATGAGATACACTCTTATATATGTACATTCTCCCAATTTTTAACCCATGCTATTTGATTGTTTTTAATTTATTAAGCTTGATATATCCTATTAGTGAGTCTTCTTCATAAATGACTTTTCTTAATTATTGATCATAAAAGGAATAGTGTTGACTCACCTAGGTTAGTGTGCCTACCCTATTTTTGCTGAATTTGTTGACCGTTGTGTTGGGTTATCCTAATATAATGAAAGGATTTAGTTGTGAGATTTAGATTGATCAGGGAAACTTTGGATAGTTGGGATAGTAGTTCTCTCCATAACTTTGTATTAGGATCGGTTATCGATAATACTTGCTAAGTACATGTGGTTTTGTACTCACCCTTCTTTTTTTTTTTTTTCTTGTTTTCTGCACCCCGTCCAGGTATTGGATCAAGTAGTAGCTTGTAGGCAATTTTCTTCCATCATTGACGTTGTTGAGATCGAGGTAGTACTTGCGAACTCCAAGCTTACCCGAATCTCTCTTTATTATTTATCTTATACTTATCCACATTTAAGATAATTTAGCTATTATTATCATTCTGTATTTAGAGGTTTGTACTGATGACAACCAGACCTTGGATGCATATTTGAGACATGTATCTCCCTCTCTCCTCCCTCCCCCCCCTCTCTCTCTCTATATATGTATGTATGTATGTATGTATTTAAGTTTATTCTCTCTTCTTCCGCTTCTATACTTGCTTACTTGTCCAGAGGATTTGATAAATGTCATCAGCACATTCAACATCATCCCATCGTCAAACACATTTGCATTTATTGACAAGGTTATTTTAATTAACATCTTCATTTCTGTGTTTGTTCATATACAAAGTTAATTAGTTGAGCATTAGCAAATAACTACATATAAAAAATAATGATATTTAAATTCACTTAAGATATTACCAATTTGAATTTGGATAAAGTTGTGCAATCAATTTTGAGCAACAAGAAGTTTTGAACATTTCATTAGAGATTTAATTGTTGCTGATGGAAATTTTAGTATTAGAGATTTAACACGAAATGAGTAATGAATTGTGTAAGATTCTAAGACTTATCCGGTCTATTTCTAATTTTAATTTTTTTTTCACCCTTTTTATTCAAATTTAAAATTTAAAATAAATCGCAATAATAAATGTAACTTCTACTTGGTGATTAAAATTTATAATTAATGCTAAATGAATAAAGTACAATGTAGGATATTAAATCACTATTCGTACTCTTTGTTTCTTTTCTTCTTCTTTTTTTTCTTTGAACTTTTAATTGCAAAATTCTATTCAAATAGCCTTTTAATTCATGGGTCGACCTCGAACCAGCCTCAAAGTCAGCTGATTTACTTGGGCTGGGCTTAAAAGCCTCAGATTTAAATGTATTTATATTACATTTTATCCCAACTATTTGGTTAATTACATCTTATCCCTATTTTTTGAAATCGTGATATATATGTTATAAGGTGATACATATAAAAAGTGATACATTTAAAACTGACTAGATATTTATTTAAGAAAGTAACAGATTCTCTTTTATTCTGTGGAGCAAATCACTCACAATCAGTTACACAATGAATTAATGAGATTCCAATACCCCAAACTTTCAAATTTCAATTGGTGACTGCTTCATCTCCACCAGCTCCACCAACTGTTGAAACTCCGACGGTGCTCCATCTGCTGGAGGTGCTTTTCCTCCATCGTCAATTGGTGCTACTCCTACTAGTTCTCCGGCCGAATCTCCTAACGTTGCTTCGTTGAACAGAGTTGTTGTTGCTGGATATGATGTTGTAGCAATCTTTGTTGCATATTTGGTGCTTTAAATCTGAGAGGAGATATTTGGATTTGGATTTGTTGGAGAGATGTTTATGATTTTTTTAGTTTTTTTTTAGTTCATCTTTTTTATTCGTTGATGTTTATTCATTTTCCTTACTTTTGCTGTACTCGTGGGACACTACGTACATGCTATTGATTTGATTTTTACTTAAAAAAGAAAAAAAGAGGAGAAGAGGAATTATTATTTGAATACATTATACATCTTAAAATCTAAATTATTATTTGACGGTGGAGGATTACTATGTGATACATTTGATTGTATTTCTATGATTTTCATATGATTCATATTAAATGTTTATGAAAGTTCTGTGATTCATTTTAATATTGTCTGCATTAGTTTTGAGAAGTTATCTGTTATATTAGTGATACATTTTTATAGTTGAAATAAATGTATGTATCACCAATAATTTGACCGCAAATGTATCACTCATATATTGTCAATACAAATATATCACTAATAATCTAATAGCAAAATGTATCACCCATACACTGTCAACAAATGTATCACCCATTTACTGACAACAAAAGTATCATTCATATGAATCCGTTACACTATGAAAATGTATCCAGAAAATTGATATTTTTATATATGTATCAATCGGATTAACAAAAAAATATGTATCACCTATATGTATCACCAACGAATTTCATACTAATATTAACTTAAACATGTATGAATAACTAAATAAATTTATATATGTATCAATCGATTTAAAAAAAAAAATTGGGAGAGATTTTAGGGGAGGAAATTGTGAAAAGAAAAAATAGCTACATGCTTTAATGGAGGATAGCAAATCGGGAAGGAAGATCCTTGTCCATTTAGTGATTTCCATGTTTGAACTTTGACTGTTGAAAATTTTACAACCTTACATTTATATTGTAAATACTAATTTTTTAAAAAACTTAAAAATATGTGTATAATTTGGGAGAAATTTTAGGAAAGATAATCTTTGGAAAAAAATATCTTGCATAAGTTAATGATGGAGTGAAAATAGGATGTGAGATTTTATTGATATATATTAAGAGTAAAATTGGGTAATATAATCTCTAAATTTGAGATTTGTATAATTTATCTTTTTTAATATTGTTTAAGATAGATTATGCCACAATAATTTTGAGAGGAAGAAGAAAAATATATCTGATTCTTAATTAGAGTTAGAAACTTCACAACTCCTTCACGGGCATGCCACACATAAAATCTGAAGACTAAGGTCACTTCTTATTGTACGTGTAACTCAATCCTTTTTTAAGTGGATTGAATTGGACTAACCTCAAAAGTCAAATCCCATTTTGACAGTTTCAAGACAAAACTAATGTGAATTCATACACCAATCAAAGTCTAAGACCAAAAAATGGAGATTTTAGTTACTTCCTTACCAAAGAGAACAGTACTATTCTTGTGATTTGAATCAATAACTCAATATTTATAATTTGATCACATCCCGATAAAGACAACTACTCAACAGTTAGATTAATAGTCATGTCATTCAAGTGGAGCTTCAACTCAGTTTAGTTTGAACATATAAAGGGGAATTAGATCGTTCGGGGTTGAATTATGAAACTTCTGTTAAGATTTTAGATTTTTGAATTTGAGAAGTTATAATTAGCAAATAAGTTCAATTGATTTGATTTTAATGTTTTATTTGGAATAATCAGATTAGTTTTGTTATTTGAAATTTCAGTTTTGAACTTATAAGTTGAGTTTTTCCCTCTCACAAAAATAAATACTCATATTAAATTACCTTAATAAATTTTTATTCTGAACACAATTTTCCGAATAAAGTTTCATCCTTAACTCAAGTCTCACAATATCTCAATGCTCAATTTTTAAAAAGACAAAGCGACAAGGGTGATAGAAGAAGTATATGTGAAAACCTTATATTCCTTTTATGTTGGCTAATATAATATTGACAGATTTAATTTAAGAAAATTAGTCAAAATGTCTGTTGGATCAAAATATCTAACATGAAATGACTCAATTATCATTTCTTATAGAGGAAAATAACTCGGTGGATCCTTGTACTTGTCCGAATTTGTAAAGTGAGTACTTCTACTTGTGGACCCTTGTATTTGTCCGAATTTATAAAGTGAATACTTCTACTTACTTATTTGTCATCCGAACCACTTAACCTATCAAAACAGAAGATTTTAAACCCCTTCTACAATGTGTGTAGCACCACACTCACTCTAAATAAATTACACATCATTTCCACATCATAAATATCTTCATTAATTATTTTTTAAAATTATTAATCAATAATATTAAATAAAAATAAAATAATAAATTAAAAAATAATTTTTAAAATAAATTCATTATTCTCACCCTCCACCTTCCCAAAACCACAACCACCATCGCCATCATCTCGACCCCCCTCGCACCATTTTTCCTTTCTCTACTCTTTCACACAATAATCAAAACAATAACAACAATTTGCTCGAAAATCTGACAATTTTCACATAATTAGGAGGTATAAAAGGTGTTGGAGCTCAATCTTTCGTTCAACAATTTCACTGGAACAATTTCATTAGAACTTGAAAATTCTCCAAAATTACTCAAACTTTCTCTCAGTCACAACTACCAAAAAAACACTCTTTTTTTCTTCTTCTTTGAATTTGAAATTTGTTAATAATTGTAAGGTCTTCTCTAATTTGCACCCTTTTTTTTTGTTTCTACTGAATTCTTGCTTTTGCTTGAGTTTTCTACAGTTTTGTATGTGTGTTTTATGCATTGTAAAAAAAAAACTTTTTCCATTTTTCAAATTGTAATTTGCAGTTTGTTTGTATGAATCTTTTGAATTTGTTGAGCAATTTCATCATAATTGTTCTGCTTCAATATATTTATGATTGGGTCAACAAATGATTTGCTCTAAATGAGAAATTCTTGCTCTTTTTTTGGTGCAAAGTTGCAGACAAGAAGTTTGAAATGCGGTCTTCATTTTAGCTCACTCGAGAATCTTGACAACAAAATTCAAGAAATGATCCAAAATCAATGGCTAAATAGCTGTGACAAAGAAGAAAGGTTTTGGGTGGTGGTCGGTGTTGAAGAAGAAAGGTTTGAGGGGGGAGGGGGAGTTTGGATGGTGGTGGGTGTCGAAGAAGAAAGGTTTGGGAGGGGGGAGGGGTCGAAGAAGAAAGGTTTCGGGGTGGGGGTGGGAGGCAGAGGGGTTACTTTGTCATTTTTTATTTTTTTTAAATTATTTTAATTTAAAAATAATGTCCACTCTCACCTATGCGTGTGTAGTCACGCGCATCGTCCAAGTTAGCCACCTTAATGCCACATAGACCTGGTCAACGGTTAGAGGAATTTGAAATATTTTGTTTTGATGAGTTAAGGGATTCAGATGACAAAAGGCTACGTAGAAGTATACACTTTACATACCAGACCAAGTACAAGGGTCCACCGAGCTATTTTGTCTTTCTTACATAATATAGCAATTCGGCCACTGTTTCAGCCAACAAAGTGTATTTTCTTAGGGTGCATATATATTAGGGGATCTTTCAGAAATATGTAGACTTTGCCGTAAAACTCACCTTCCATATTCATATTTTACATAATTACCATTTATAGCTACTGTATTCAATTTACACTCGCTGTATTCGAACTTATCGATAGTCTGTAGTCATATAAATATAAATACAGTACCTATTTGGCCGTTATATTCGATTCACAG
>NC_061111.1:157380155-157408213 GCF_002878395.1 Capsicum annuum | reverse complement strand
ACTACCATTTCTTTTTCTTTTTCATTTTTTATATTCTTTCTTTTTCGTGTTTTCCTCGTTTTTTCATCTTTTTTTTTTGTTTTTCTTTTATTTTTTTTCTTTGTCTTCTATCTCTAACTTCTATTTCTCTTTCTTCTTTTCTTTTCTTCTTTGTTTTTTTTTTATTTTCCTTTTTGTACTTATTTTATTTATCATTTTTTTGTTCTATTTTATATTTTTGTATTTTTAAAAATATAATTACTCGAGCACAAGTCATGGATGATAACGTAAATACCATAATTATGTATCATATTTGTAGTCACACCGTCATTTATATTTTTGTATTCATTGATACAACTGTATTTGTATTTTAAAGTTCGTGTTTGAATTTGTATTTTGTAGTTCGCATTTATATTTGTATTTTATAGTTCGCACTTGTATTTGTATTTGTTAGTTCGCACCATCATTTATATTTTATATAATTCGCACTTTTATTTTAAAAAACTGTTTTGTATTTGTATTTTATAATTTACTGTATATTATATTAAATTATATCTGTATTGTGATTTTATTGTGTTTGTATATTTAAATTATATTTGTACTTATATTCTATTTTCGTCGATTCTTTTTATTTTTAAAAATTATTTTGTATTTGTATTTGTAAGTTGATTGCATATTGTATTTAGCCATGATTATGTACAATTTATCATTTTCGTATACAAACAAGTAAATGTATCAATTGTATTTTCTTGATTCTAAAATATATAAATATGTAATGTATCATTAGATACAAATGTACCGTTTTGCATTTGTATGTCAAAATTATCATTTGTATTTGTAAATAAATAAATATTTTTGATACAAATACAATTACAAATAAATGAAATAAATGATTTTACAAATACAAATATGTATATTATATTTGTATGAAAATTTAAATTAATATTTATTTGTATCAATAAATACAACTTGTATCAATAAATACAAATAAGTATTCATAGAAAAAAATCAATCATTCCTTTTCAATAATTAAAAAATATAAATAATAGTTCACACTTGTATCTGTCTATAGTTCGTATTTGTATTTGTATTTTATAGTTCGTACTTGTATTTTGTATGTTATAATTCACATTTGTATTTATATTTTATAATTCACACTTGTATTTGAGTTTGCTAGTTTGCACAAATGAAAAGAAGGAGAAAAATGAAAAGGAAAAAAAGAAAAAAAGGAGAAAAGATACAAAAAAAAAGGAAGGAGATTAATAGAAAATAGAAAAAGAAAAAATAAAAAAAGATGGAGAAAAAATAAAAAGGAAAAAAAGAAAAAGAAAAAAAAAGCATGGAAAAAAGAAAAAAAAAGGAAAAAGAAAAAACGAAGAAAAAAACTGAAAAAGAAAAAAAAGGAGAATAATAGAAAATAGAGAAAAAAAAGATACATGAGATAAGCTACGAATTTTAATTAGGGATAATTAATAGATAAAAAGGTGTTATGAATTGAAATTAATTAAAATTTAGAATAAATAAAATAATTAGGAGTTTATATTTGTTAAATTATGTAGTTATCGTATATATTTTCAATTATATAAGCCAACAAGGCTTGGGACTATCACAACTTTAACACATTGTATAAAGGATATTTTAAATTGTACCTTATTTAACAACCAAATGGACCGTGGATATCAACCTAGAACCACGTGTAGCAATTTACATACATATACAACCTTATGCTCCTTTGCTTCCTGCAAATTTTCATCGACTTTTTTTCAAACATTTTTTATATATAGTGTGGCTTGCTGACTTGCTTCTCTATATCCATTATTTTTTCAAGCTTTGATTTTTTGTGAGTTGATGGCCTGAAAAGGGTTAGTTGTGGTTTTTTTTAAAGTCATGCATGTGTTCATTTAGATTTATGTCATTAGCTTTAATGAACTTGTTTAATAAATTTTTTTTTCTTAATTATAATCTTTATTTGTTGGTTAATGTTCGTCCCTCTTCTTTAATTTTTTTTGTTTTGTTAGTAGTTCCGTATCACAATTGTTGCTGCTAAATTTTTCCCATTGGACTGTTGTTTAATTTCAGATGAATTTTCTTTTTTCAATATTGTGCTCTTCTATGTTTAAAATATACTTAAAATGTATGATCTCTATCCTTTTCATATTTTTCTCTATTGATGGTCTGCGATGGTGATTGATGTTATCTTTCTTTTCTCCCCTGTTTGTTTGCATTTTTTTATTTTCACTTAGGTGATTGAGCAAAAATAAGTTGCATTATAAAGAGAGATGACTTTAAGGTGATCGATAATATGCCAAAGCAATTAAACAACTTTTAATTTCCTTATTCCACCCGCACTTCATCTGCAACATATTCCGTTATCAGTCCATTATTTATTTTCTACTTGATAGTATTACCAAAGGATATATATGTTCAATTGCAATTTGATGTTGCTTGGTCAATTTTGTGACCAAAGAAGAATCCCATGCAATGTAACACTTTTAGAATAAACTAAATTATGACAACTTCTTTAACGAAATTGAAAATTACTTGCAACAGAAATATCAACAGATAATTGCAATGCACTTTGGGAATCTCTAAACATAAATGAACAACAGTGCGTGAATAGAAATATGTTACGTTGTAGTAAATATGCACAAATGTCACCTGAAAGAAATAAACTTCTTCTATGATCTATCGCAACAGTGAGTAAAAACAACTGAATCAAAAAGACGGCAACTCTTGCAACTTTCAAATTATACACTGTCTTCGTCTCAAGTTGTGAGTCATGACTATAACCAAAGTCATGACCAAATTCAAAAAGTAAATTTTCACATAATGTCGCTTGTGCATTGCATATATAGGTATTCCGTCATATGTAAATCGATTTACTACCATCAACGTTACTTTATCTAACACCATTTTTTAGGACATGCTTCTACGGCTACATAAGCTATTGAAGACTAATTCAATGTATGACCTGGTCAAATTTAATTTGTTAGTAATTTTCTATTTTCTTGGACTGTTAGCAGTCATGCTGCAGTATGTTTTAGTTAACTAATAGTGGATAGTTGTTGCTTAGTTAGTGGAGTAGTTGTTAACTTAGTGACTTAATGATTTGTTTGTTTTGTAAGTCTATATAAAGGCTTGTCTTCAGCTACTTTTAATATACAAAAAAGCTGAGTTTCAGCATATATTGAGTCCTCTTAATTTCAACCTCTGTTCTTTAAATTTTTTGCAGTCTATTGTCCCAATATCTTTGGTATTAAGAGTCATGACGAGTAGCAGCATTTCCTCGGGTGTGACACAACCACTCATTCCCATCTTCACGGGAGAAAGTTATGAATTCTGGAGTATTCGTACGAGAACTATACTCAAATCCCAAAATATTTGAGACTTTATTTTGGGACTTGGTAAAAAGTGGATTTGCAGATCCTGACAAAAAAGATAGACTGCGAAACAACAAGCAAAAAGATGCTAAAGTGTTGGCATTTATCCAACAAGTTGTCCATGATAGTATTTTTTCATGGATTGCGGAAGCAACCACATCAAAGCAGGCTTGGTCCATTTTACAGAAAGAGTTTCAAGGTGATTCAAAGGTCATTGTGGTGAGACTCCATTAACTTCAGCGTGACTTTGAAACCCCGATGATGAAAAATGGAGAATCCATTGCTGAGTTTTTATCCAAAGCAGTGGCAATTGTCAGCAAAATATGATCCTATGGCGAGAAAGTTACTGATCAGACCATTGTGAAAAAGATAATGCGAAGCTTGACTCCAAAATTTGATCATGTAGTTGCTGCGATAGAAGAGTCTAAGGATCTTTCAGTAGTTTTCTTTGATGAATTGATGGGATCTCTTCAAGCTCATGAGGCAAGACTCAATTGATCTACTGAAAAAAATGAAGAGAAGGCATTCCAGGTGAAGGATGCAATAACTATAGATGGAGAAAATAATGGTCCAGCAAGTAGAGGCCGAGGAAGAAGAGGATTCCACGGTGGTTGAGGTCGTGGTTATAGAAGAGGTAGAGGAAGGAGTGATGGTCACAGACAGTCCAATAAGCAAGGTAACAGGAAAAATGACATTCAATGTCATCACTGTCAGCGCTACGGGCATATAAGGGCTGACTTCTGGTATAAAGACCAGAAAATAAATTTTGTAGCAGGAGAAAATAAGAAAGATAATTATCTCTTTTCTTGCATTGATACAGACCATAAGTCAAGTGATTTATGGTTTGTAGATAGTGGTTGTTCAAATCATATAACAAATGCCAAATCTTTCTTCAAGGAGCTAGATGAGAAGCAAAAGAAAACGGTGCATCTTGGCAACACAAAAGAGACGCAGGTTGAAGGAAAAGGCACTGTGGGTGTTGACACTAGCCACGACAAAGTAAAAATGTTAGATAATGTCCAATTTGTACCTAATTTAGGATACAATTTGTTGAGTGTTGGACTACTAATGATTGATGGAAATTCTCTTTGGTTTGATGGTGATACTTGTGTCATTATAAACAAGAAGTCAGGCAAAAAGGTTCGCATCACCATGACACCAAACAAGATGTTTCCGCTGGATGTTTCCAATATGGAAAATTTTGCCCTTACTGCAAGTGCAAAGGATGACTGGAAGTTGTGGCATCTGAGGTACGGTCACCTTAACATAAAATACTTGAAATTTCTCATTGACAAAGGTATGGTTCTTGGACCAAAAATTGATTCTATTGATTTGTGTGAAGGATGCATTTATGGAAAACAAACTAGAAAATCTTTTTCTGTTGGAAAGGCTTGGTGGGTTTCAAAATGTCTTGAATTGATACATACTGATTTACGTGGACCTATGTATACTACATCTTTTAGTGGTAGTCATTATTTTATACTCCTTACTGATGATTATAGTCGCATGAGTTGGGTGTATTTTTTGGAAAACAATAAAAAATATTTCAAAAATTCAAGTAATTCAAAGCCATGGTTGAGAAATAAAGTGGTCTGCCCATCAAAACCTTTCGTATTGATAGAGGCGGCGAGTTCTTGTCAAAGAAATTTAATTTTTTTGTGAATATAGTGAAATATATAGGGAGCTAACAACACCTTATACTCCAGAGCAAAATGGTGTTGCTGAGTGAAAAAATCGCACTGTTATGGAGATGGCGAGAAATATGTTGCAAGAAAAGAGACTTCTGAATCATTTTTAGGTTGAAGCTGTGGTGACATCAGTCCATTTATTGAATTTGTCTCCCACAAAGGTTGTTCTAAATCAAACTCTATTTGAAGTTTGGCGGGGTAGAAAATCATCTGTAAGCCATTTAAGAATTTTTAGTTGTATTGCTTATGCTTTGGTAAATTCTCAATTCCGTCATAAGTTGGATGAATAATCTGAAAAGTGCATTTTTATTGGTTATTGTACACAATCCAAAGCACATAGATTGTATAACCCCCTTAGTAGAAAGATTTTAATCAGAAGGGATATAGTATTTGATGAAACGACAAACTGAAATTGGAGTGGACGTAATGGTAAGATGCAAGAGCAGATTCCTATGCCGACTGAAATCACTTTTGATGGAATTCAACAGCCAAATGCTATAGCTACAACAATAGGTTCTTCTACAACTTTTCCGGATTCATCTTCTTTAGTTTCACCGAGCATAAACTCTTTATCTACCACTCTTGAAGAGTCTCTAGATGAGCCAATTCCGTTAAGAAGATCAACAAGGCTTACAAAGTCGAATCCCAAGTATACTAATGACATGTATACATCTTGTCAATTTTCGTTTGCTGTTTCAGATCCTACACATTATGGAGAAGCAGCTGAAAAGGAAGAGTGGTGGAGTGCTATGCTATAAGAGATAAATTCTATCGAAAAGAATATCACATGGGAGATGGTGGAATTACCGAAAGAAAAAAATGCAATCGGCTTGAAGTGGGTCTTCAAAACAAAGTTTGTAGCGGATGAGAGCCTACAGAAGCATAAAGCTAGTCTTGTGGACCAAAGATGTACGTAAGGCTGGCAACGGACCGAATTCGATACCGAAACTGCCTTACCGAATTTGTCGTCGGAATCAATATTACCGAAACCGAAATATCGAACTTTTTGCCTGGTACGCATCGGTCCATTGGTTACTGGTGTGGAACCGGGTAGGACCGAAACGACACCGAAGCTATACCGAAAGAGAAGTCAGAGCTGGTTATGTATAGTTCTTGACATGTTTTTTTCTTCTTTTTAATTTAAATTATATATATATTAACTTATATAATTTATATAACTTATATTTTATTAATATAACATTTTTTTATTAACTTTTTTTTAATAAGTTTAAGTTTAATATATCTTTCAAATTTTAAAATTTTAACTTAAAAAATATATTTTAAGTTTAAGTTAATAAATATAACATGTTTTAATATATCTTAAACTTAAAAATATATCCTTAAGTTTAAGTTAATATAATATTTTTAATAAGTTTAAGAAGTTAAATTATATTTATATAATTTTAAGTTGTAAAGCTAAAATTTTTTCTAACTTTATAAAAGTTAAAAGCATTAAACTTTTTTTTCCATAACTTCAAAGTTATAAATATAAACTTTGTAATTTCGGCTAAGATAATTGCATCAAAGAAAAGACAAATATTTTAAATAAAATTAGGCGAATAACCGTTATATTTATTCAAATTTTATACGTTGTACAGTTATTATAAAGATATTAAATGAAAATCTAATCTACACAGCCACCTTCTAGGAAGGGTTCTGTTTGAATTAGATCTCTATTGTAGAATCTTATTAATATCTAAATTGTCTATAGTATTCTGGGCGTAACTTTTCTATTCCTTCGACGGATAAATTTTCAGGAATTGATCTTTTTCATTGTTCCTCCATTGCTTCCATTCCATCATCACTATTTTCCTAAGGAATTTCATCTATTTCGTCTTCAACATGGGGCGATAATTTTGGGAGCCCAAAATTTCTTCGTTTGACATTGATCCAATCTATAAATAATACCGAAATATCTAAACTGTCCCTTGCTAATGAATATCGATGATCTCCAATTACAAATCTTCCTGTGCTAAAAACTTGCTCTGAAGCAACTGAAGAAGCTTGATTTGATAGCACATCTCAGACCATCCTTGAAAGTCTTGGAAATTATTTGATACGAGTCTTCCACCATGATAAAAGTTGTTGTTTTTCAGTTTCATCTCTAATATTTTTCCGATCCTGCGAAAGATACGAACCAAAATCATTACTCCGACAACATTGAAGACCAAGTTCTTCACTCATCTCGTCATCTAAATCATCATATCTGCGTCTAGAAGTAGGAGGTTCGACCGACCCAATATTTTGTTTCATAACTTGATACAAGTTATATAAACTCCTATCTTTAGGTACTATGCTAGCACAACAAGTGTTAACTGATGGCTTTTCATGAGGTCCAGTTTCTAAATTGTTGTATAATTTTTGAATCAACATCATTGCACCTGTTCTTTATATAATGGGTTGAATAAACTAGCTGTCAAATAAATTTGTGGAATAATAAAATGATATTTTTTAAATTTATCAACCATAACTTCAATTACATCTTTGTAAGGGTATATTTTTTTTATATTCAGCAAGTACTTTAGAAATAGCAGTAATAGTTACTAAAACAGAAGAAATAGTTGGAGTATATTGAGCAGATACTGTATTTATAGCTTGATAAAAAGTTTTTAAAAATTTACAAAGTTCTTCTACTTTAATCCAATCATCTTCATCTAGCATTAAATTAACATCCGAATTATAAGCATTATAAACTAATTGTATAGGTTTACGATGTATAAAAGCAACTTTAAGCATTTGAAACAAAGAATTTCATCTAGTAGGAACTTCTTTTGGAACTTTTCTATATGGAAGGTCACATTGTCTACATTTCTATTTAAAATCATCCATTACATCCTTTCTTTTATTTTTAAAAATATAACTACAAGCGATTCAAACTTTACAACAATCATTCCCAAACAAATGAACACCATCATGTACTGTCAACATGATTTTAAATTATTAGAAGCATTATTCATCCATAGGACATAATCTAGTTTTTAACTCTTCAACAACTTTTAAATTATTAGAAGCATTATTTAATGTGCATGCCATAGGTTTACCAACAAATCTAAAATATTTCAGGCTCTCCATTATTGTATTAGTTATTTAGTTACTGGTTTTAGACTCGTCAACATATTTATAAGTAATAATTCTTTTTTTTGCATGTTCCAATCGTGATTAATCCAATGAGCTGTGAGAGTAAAATAATCATCACCGATAACACTACGACCCATATCAGAAGTAATAGATATTCTACTATCAAATTTATCAAATAAGCAACGAAGAAAATGACAATGTTCAGCTTGAAATTTAAAAATATTATTTTTAATTATATTTTGTGAAAAAACTTTAAAAGAGGGATTATATACTCATTGAATATAATGAATAAAACTAGGATACAAAGGAAAACTAAAAGACAAACCTATAACAACAACCATTTTCGCTAGCTCTTCTCTATCTACATCTTCACTATATGTCGATGATGAATTTGGGCCAACCGGGTTAAACATGTCTAAACACGTTTGAACCATATTAGCTCTTACAGATTTTTGCGCAAATGGTGTATCATCTTTTTTTTTTTTAGCCTCATTTTTTAGACGAATAAATTCTTTATTACATTTCAACAAATGTGAAGTTAGCAACCCTGTCCTGCCATTTTTTTTCGGGTCAAATATTTAAAAATATTTTTGTATTTATTGCAAGTAGCAGTACTTTTTACCCTATCATGCTTCATAAATTTCCAAACTAAAGACCTTTTAGTATGTTCGGTACCTTTGGCCCTAGTAAATTTTGGTAAAGGGGAAAGTTCTTCACCGTATTTTGATAATTCCATAACCAGACTAGTAGGGGTAGGGGTATCACCTAACTCTTGTTCTTCTATATCATCTTCTTTCGGTAAGTCTTCCTCAAAATTATTATAATACCTACTTAGGGTCTCATGATCTAATTCCATACCGATACCAAGATCGAAATCATTAGGCTGTGATAAAGAAGTTTCACTAAGTCTAGGCGGTAATGAACTAGTAGTAGCCTTACTTTTTTTATTTCTACAAAAAACCTTACCAAAGATTGATTTTTTACCACTACTATTTTTTTCGAAATTCATAATTAAAATTAAATAAAATTAAAATATTAAAACAAGCAATATAAATATTATAAATTAAAAAATTAATGTAAGTAAACAAATGTAGATACTAAAAAATAAAACTATAGATATTAAAGTAAATAAAAAGAGTTTAAAGTTGGAATGAATATACATAATGTCTGCATAAAAGCAGATGTATACCGAATGTCGAAATTAAAAGATGATAATTGAAGCTTGTAATATCTCCAAAAAATCTTCAACTCCAACTAATACAATAATTATAAATATTTAGAGAGAGTGTGAGAATATTAAGAGAAAGTATGAGAATTGAGAATATTTGTGTGGAAAAAGAGTAAAACTAAAGGATATTTATAGTGAAAATTTTAAGGGGGTGGTATAAGGTAATTGGGAGGGGGGAGGGAACAACTCAATTGCAACGTCCAAAAGAGCCGTTGCTGCCAACCAGTCCAATTTCAAATGACAAAAATTTTAAGAAAAATAGTAACTATCTTTACGTTGCCGGATCAATCAACGGGTCAACCGATATCGAAACCGAAATTACTGGAATTTTTGGATGGTTCACACCAGTACCATATTCTGGACCATTAGGTACCGGTATACCAGTATCAATCGGTACCGTTGTGTTACCAGTACCGAAACGTCACCGAAAATATGAAATATTTTTATCACAAAGAAAATATGCCAGGGTCCTTCTCATTAAATTTGGTTTGCTTAATTGCAAGCTTGCAGCCATACCTATGAATGTTGATGAAAGATTGCAGCTTAATGATGGAGCAGAGATGGATGATGCTAGAAGTTTTAGAAGCATGGTTGGAGGTTTGATTTACCTAACCCACACTCGCCCCGATATTGCATTCTCTGGTGGTGTCATTTATAGGTTCATGCAACAACCTTCAAAGGTTCATTTTGGAGCAGCAAAAAGGGTTTTGTGTTATATCGCTAGAACTATGGACTATGGTATTTGGTATTAACAAGTTTCCAATTTTAGATTATGTGGGTTCATTGATAGTGACTATGATGGTTTGTTGGATTATAGACAAAGAATTTCGACTCATGTTTTCACTCTAGGTTCAGGTATGGTGACTTGGAGTTCAAAGAAGCAAGCTATAACAATGTTGTCAACCTTAGAAGCTGAGTATATTGCAACAACTTCAGCCTCTTGTCAAGTTATTTGGCTTAGAAGGATGTTAGCAAAACTTCAGCATAAGCAAGAAAGTGCAAGAGAGATATACTATAACAATAAAGCATCGATCGCCATGACAAAGAATACAAGTTTTCACAGCAGAACTAAGCATATTGATGTTCGTTTCCATTTCATTCACGATTTGATAGCAAAAGAGGAAATAATAGTGAAATATTGCACCACTCATAAGCAATTAGCTGATATATTGACGAAGTCTTTGGCAGCAGACATGTATATTTATTTGAGGGGTTTGCTTGGTGTCTGTAACTTTGAATTAAGGAGGAGTATTGAAGACTAATTCAATGTATGACCTGGTCATATTTAATTTGTTACTATTTTCCTATTTTCTTGGACTGTTAGCAGTCATGCTGCAGTATCATTTAATTAATTGATAGTGGATAGTTGTTGCTTAGTTAATGTAGTTGTTAACTTAATGACTTAGTGGTTTGTTTGTTTTGTAAGTCTATATAAAGGTTTGTCTTCAGTTATTTTTAATGTACAGAAAAGCTGAGTTTCATCATATATTGAGTCCTCTTACTTTCAACCTCTGTTCTTTAAGTTTTTTGCAGTCTATTGTCCCAACATAAACAACTGTTTGCATCTCTATCTTTGAAGTAGATGAGTTGGAAAACTAAATTTTTTTGGTTAATCTAATAAGTTCTATATGTCTAAACATTAATATCAGGATCAACATCAAGTAGAAGTGTTGTAGAAAAAAAGTTTTTTTCACCTCCACTAATAACTTCAACTAGAGGTATGCCTCTTTTGCTAAGCCAGTCTTGCATTTAACTTAATTGTTTTTAATAGTAATTATAGTTTACCATCTACAGGTAAAAAAGATTATAAATGAGTTTACGGAATGGTAATCTATTGTCAAAGGAAGACACTGCATTGCGCAACAAGGTTAATGAAGCCTACATCCCATTTCTATTCCTCCAATTGAATAAACTGCTGACTTGCTTTTAAAATTGATACAAATTCTTAATTTAAGGGTGATAGAAATGATGGATGATAATGTTGCATAGTTGAATGACCTTAGAAAATATGTTTTAATTTACATATATGATTTAGCTCTAAAATTAAAAAGTTCAAAAGTTCATTGACCATGACATAAATGCTATAATAAAAAGTAAATTTTCGTGTCATAGGTGTCCTGTGGTAATAGAAACTTCTCCCCCAAGTTCTCAAGTTAGCTTCATGTTCCCTATGGATTAAATAGACAATGAGATATGATAGATTATTTTCATGCTCTATGGTGATATCTAGTAAAAGTCAGTTCTTTTTTCTTTCACACATAATTACCAGCCAAGTAAATATTTGTCTCCTGGATAATTTTAAATGATAGTTTTTTGAATGATATTAATTGAAATGAAGCAACAATATTGATATATATAAAACTCAAATTTGAAATTTTTGGCACTATATGGTGTACATTTGAAAATGATAACCACATATTTTGGATGACGAATCCTAATCCTATAAACACAATACCTTACATTATCTGAAATTTGGAAAGTATATATGAATTTTGGTATAGTTGGTAACAACTTTTTAGTTATCTGTTGATTTCTTGATTTTATTTAGGTGGGTTTTGTACACATGATAGCTTCTGAATTTTTTATTCACCCAAAAAAGAAACTCATACAACTTTTTCTGATTCTTTATTCTTTATAGCTATTAGCACCTTTTCTTTTTGTTGGTAACGAGAAAGAATAAAATGATTTTCGATTGTTACATTTCAAATTTGAAAGATAATTACATGACTTGATGAGGACAAGGTCAGTAATAAGAAATGCTATGATTACATGCTTATGGTGCTATTCATTTTCTTTATTAAGACGCATAGTTGACTTTTTATTTTAGTTTCTTTATTAATGGATTTATGAATGTGCCTACACCATAATATAGGTATCTCTTGACTTGAGGACTATAATTTTTTGACGTGGCATTTTGATGTCTCTTGATATTAGCTCACATACAATATATGACATGAGGCAAAGTTTTCATACTCTGTATTAAAATGGTAGGCTAAAATTCCTGGTACAACAATTAGTTGATTTTAGAGTTGGCGATTAATCTTATTGAAAGAATGATGTTAAACAATGGTTATAAAGCAAAAAAGTACTCTTTAGTGGTAATTGGTATGACTTAATTCAGGTTTATAAGAGGACAAGTTTCGATAGATCTGATTTCTTTTGGTGAAGTAAGGTTGATGCAACTTCTTATTCAGAAAATTAGAAGTTTAATTTGGTTACCTCAGGCATTAGAGGGAGGGATATATATGGTGTTCATATTTCCTACTGCATTATATTTAAGGTCTTGATCAGAAAAGAAGTTGTAGAAGGAATAGAAGAGGCAATTTTCACGTATTTTATTAATTTTTGAAACAAATGATTGTGGAAACAACAACTATAATTATTTTTGTAGATTATTAAACATCTTTCATGATATAATAGTGATTTCAAAATAAATCTTTGCTCAAGTATGTCCAAGTTGTTGATATGTCAAAAGTAATAGATAACCAAAGTCTGCTGTAGAGCTTCAGATATATTACACTGTCAAGAATGTTGGAGGACCATGACTCTGAGAGCAGCACATGTAAAGGCACTGAAATTATTTATTAGTAAGAATTATTATTTTATTTTCCTGATAGAATAGAGGTAGAACCCATTGGTGTTCGCAATTTATATACTCATATAATCTCAATTTTATGTCTGAAACTAATTTTACCGGCAAATCACTTGGTATAGGTGTTTTATAAGGTGTCTCATTTTCTTATAAAAATTAGAATATCTAAATGGTACCAATATCTCATGAATATGCATTCATGATATGAGGATGTAATGCTCACAATCATTTAGTATGAAGATCAAAATCCATTCAATACATGTATAAATGAGCTCAAAATCAATTCAATGTATTAATAATTTATGATATCAATTTTCATTTGGTACCACCAGAATAAAGTCATGTAGTCATCAATAATATTATTTTCAACCCCTCACTCGGGCATCATTATAATAATAATGCATTAAATTCTCAATAAGTCTTACAATATTAAGGCGAGCCCCCCACTCGAGCTACATAGTGATAGATAAGGTTTTCTAATGCTCATTTAAGGCCTATGATGAAAAATTAAGCCTCCACTCGGGTAACATAACAATAATAACACATTTAATACACAAACATGACCAATAACATCAAATCAAGACCTCACTCAAGTATCAAAATAATATATCCTCTCAAATCAATAAGCATATACATATGAGCCTCTACTCGGACACATGATATGCTCACATAAGCCACACATAGGCAACACGAAATAAATAAAAATTTCAATAATAATATATTACGGAACTACTCAAACCTAACTTGATCAATTCATTAAGTCTCATCAACCATTACAATCTCTAAACCTCAATCATTCCATCAATAATGATGATAATAATATAATTTCTCCCTAGCAAGGCACTAAATCACAATCATCACAATAAATACCACTAACAAGATTCAAACTCTAAAATAGGCATTCAATGTCAATTACTTAAAAATTACTAGATTATCTATCTACTTTCTATTCTAAGGATATTTACAAGTAGTAAGACTAACTACTGAAGATAATAATCTAACTACAATCCGTTAAAGACACTGATACTCGTGGAGATGCTCGTAATTTCATCTAAGTGGGACCCTCAATTCTAAGAGATGTACAAAATACAATAAACAAGCATACAACACATAAACACTTTAGAAAAAAATCAAGGTACATCTCAACTTGCCTTAAATGAAGATCAACAAGCCCAAACACAATTCAAAACCTCAACTGAAAGCCAAACTATCTAGAATCAACACCAAAAGTGTCCAATCTAATCAATATGTCATCTACAAGTTAAAATGAAGCTAATGATACCCATATTGAATCTATACAAGATAAATTCAAAACGAGTTAAAAAATTGAGTTTGAAAACGAAAAGGGTAAAATTAAAATTTTATTTAAGAATAATGATTCTCATATCAAGGGGAGTCTATAGTTGAAAATTCACATAAAAACGAGTTTAAAACGGGGTTCAAATCGAAGAAAAATCATTATAAGCTTTACCCATAAAAAACCTAAATTTTACTTTGAAATCAAGACAAAAGAGTTTTTTTGATGATATAAATCAATGAAAAGTAAAGGAATTAAGGTTTTGCAGCTTCTCCAAGGTCAAATGGTGAAGAAAACCTTAAAAATCACCCAAACCCGAAGTTTAAAGATTCAAAAATGATGAAAAATTGCGGAATGAAATTTATATATAGGTTCATCACTCTAGTGGATAAATGGCCGCTAAAGTGGTCACCGCTAAAGCAACCGAACACCACTTAAGCGGTCACCGCAAAAGAGATCCCTGGGTGCTTAAACAGCTTCTGTTATAGCAACCCATTGGTGCTTAAGTGGCTTCCCCTTTAGAAACGAATTGTTCGCTTAAACGGTTGCACCAGCTGATGTTTTGCACCAACAACTTAGCTAAAAGGCTAAGTTTTTGATCTGACCCTTGAAATTCATTTGAAATCCCATGAATACAAATGAATTATGCTACTAGATTATTTTCGATGTTTCAGACTCAATTGTGACTCGAATTTTTGAAAAAAAATAATTATTGTTAATAAATTAACCCCCAAAACTTCTTTAGGACAGATTTTACTAGTTTTCAAATAAAGGATCGAAATGCAAAATAAAGGTACAAACCTGAACCAATCACGCTATCAATCCAAAATCAATATTTCAGAGCTAATGAAACTGTTAGAATTATCATTCGAAAATCGGATCACAAAATATTAATCGAGGTCAAACTAACCCTTTTTTAAGGGTGTTCAAAATCACTAATTCATTTAAAAACCTCTCGAACGCATTGAAAACCGTGTCAATCATTTCCACAGCTCCTAAATGAGTAGAGCAACTACGAGAGAAGGGCAAAATGGTCAAAGCACAAAAAATTCTAAGTTTCAATGCGAGGGTCATTACATATGTTCTTTCATCTAATCATATGTTAGAAATATTGGGTTTTTAAGAGATATAAATGAAAAATAAATAGACATCAAGGGAAAGAGTGCATGTTAAAAGACATCTTTTTACTTTGAATGGTTGTAACTTTTTCGATGGGTTGTGACTCTTTTGATAGGTTGTGACTTTTTTGATAAGTGTGACTTTTCCGGTAAGACATAATAAGCAAATTTTTGTTGGTTGTAAATTCAGAGGACTAGCATTAATTTTTAATTAGTAAAAAAAGTATGAACTTCATCTGCATATTTTCTTACAAATAAATGTAGAGTCTTTGTATTATTTGTTGTTGACTTTGAATTCGATGAAGTTATTGACGTTTAAGGTACCAGTACATCAATAATAAATATATCTATTTATCCTGAGAGGAAGTAATCCATAATCTCGAATACGGTGAGGGGATTAAATTCCTTAAGAATACCTATGAAGTAATCCATAACTTCGAATATGATGAGGAGTTAAACTCCTTAAGGATACCAACGGGCACCTAACTCATTAACAGAAAAAAGAGATCAAATTTTTCCAACATCTTACATTTCAAAGTTACAAAATTTCTCATTTTAGATTGATAAAGTTAGAGGTGGTTCCACTAGAAAAAAGTTTGTGTTTTGCTTAGTTTTTTTGTCATTTGTGCTTATAATTTAGGGGGCATGTTTATTTTGATTTTGGCGAATCTCTATTCAGTACAGTGTAATGGCATAAAGGACTAAGGGTTTGTTTGACACGAGATATAAGGAATAATTATTTTTGAGATTAATTTTAGAATGAGTTTATCTCATATTTGACTGGAATAAAATTGTGGAATGACTTATTATAAAATTAATTATCTCAAAATTATAATGTTACTTTTAACCCATATTGATGGTAGGATAACTAATTTCACCACATCGTCTAAATTAGCCAATATGTCAACTGAGTTTTCTTCTACATAAATTGCTGGGGCATTTAACTTCCCTACCGACAATATCCCCATATCACTTTGTAACTGATATTTTTACCCAGGTTAAAAAGATATTAGCAATTATAAACAAACCGGTCACGAAAAGTCCGTGTAAAACACGGATATTTTTTATAAATTAATATTATAACAATAGTCATATAAATTAATGTGACATCTTTCAAATTTTAAAATTTAATAAATTCATTTTTCAGAATAATTTTTGCATATATTGTTAAAATATTTTAAATTATCAATTATTATGATTTATTATCCAAATTATAATTTTATTTCAAAAATTTAATCCACGATCAAAATTAAACTCTATAAATGTATAAATTAGTAAAGAGAGAGAAAAGAAAAATTCAATGGGTCTATATTGTTGTTTTTCAAATAACGCGGGCTCAGTATATGTTATTTTTTTGTCTCAACTTATGCAACACAAATAGAATTTAGATAATCGATTATACTTTTGATATGTTTTTAGATATTTTAAGTTGTTAACTATTGTAATTTATAGTAATTTTTATGTAGTTTTCAAATAATATAACATTACTCTCCTTTTCCAAACTCTTGTGGCGTTGATAGTCAATTATATTTTAAAAATAATTTTAAGTTTTTAATTAAATTTATAATACTTTTATTCTATTCCAATTTAAGTGACATTGATATAATTTCGAGAGTCAACCAAATATTTTATATGTTTTAAATCTTTTATGTCGTTAATTATTGTAATTTATAGTATTTTTTACGTATTTTTTTTTAAATATATAGCAGATCAACTTTTTTCATATATATTTTAAGTTGTTAACTATTATAATTTATAATACTTTATATGTAATTCTCAAATGATATATGTTACTCTCCTTGTCCAAACTTTTATGACATTGATAGTCAATTATATTTTTTTAAATAAGTTCAATTTTAAATTATTGTGATTTATTATATTTTTTCTTCTTTTCCAATTTAAGTGACATAATGATTAATTAGGTGTGATATAGTAAAATGACAATTGAAGCAGCGAAACAGACATGTCTTAAATAATTCACAACAACTAATTAGAAGTGGTATAACAAAATTACTATAAAAAATACTTGTGAAAAAAACTTAAGTGGGTCTCATACAAGACGTCAAGTTAATTTAAAATATCAAAAGTTAATTATCATTACATATCTATTTTACCTTTTTTTATTAAATATTATTAATTTTTTAATACTTAGATAATTTATAATAATTGATTAGGACTCGTATTTAGTAAAATTACGATTGAACCAGCTGAGTAGACATGTCCTAAATGTCTATTTTATTTTTTATTAAATATTATTAATTTTTAAATATATAATAACTTATAATAATTAATTAAAGATGATATAATAAAATAATGAAATGAGAAACTGAAAATAATTAATTAAAGATGATATAATAAAATTACGAAACGAGAAACTGGAGCAGGAATGCTGACTCCCTGTTGCCTGCTTCTCATTCCTTTGCCTCTTATTGGATAGTAACTAGATACCGAGGGTCCGTGCTAATATATATTATTTTTTGATTTCAATTTATGTGACACAAATAAAATTTAAATAATTAATTATGTTTTTAATATGTTTTTAGATATTTTAATTTGTTAACTATTGTAATTTTTAATACTTTTTATGTAATTTTCAAAAATATATGTTACTGTATTCCTGGGGCTTTGAGCTAAAAGTGACCAAAAAGTTTGAAAATGAGGTGTAGGTGATTCAAGTCTTAATAATTGAGTGTAGATGACAATTACTTTATTATGGATTAAGAAAGTTGGAAAAGTTTGCGAATAAGCCACGAGTTTTTAAATTTACACTTTGATTCAAATATTTACCTAATATAACGGGAAACGGAGGAAAAAAAGTGTTTCTCTCTCTTCTCATCCATTGTTGTTATCTCTCTCTAAGAGATTTTTGTTGTTCATTATTGCTGCTACTTTATTCATCATTTTCTGCTCCATTATCATCATCTTCTACTTCATTATCATCTTCATCTTCTTCTTGTTGACCATTGTTGTTGTTGTTGTTGTTGTTGTTACCGCTACTGCTGCTATCTGACCAATTTCGTAGGTCAAATTTTATTTCATACATTACTTTCCACTTTGACATTACTTCAAAGGAGACTTTGGTAAGTCAAATTATTATTTTTAGCTGAGTTTGTCATCTGGGTAACTGTTATTGTGTTATTTTTTTGACAATAGATAGCACACAAACATGAATGCAACATAAGAGATATCTATTTAAACAGATCAATCATTTGTTGCGGCAGATGAGCCATTTGTTACAACGGAAGACATATGTTGGATTCATGTTTATGGTCTTATAATATTGTAACATGAATCAAACATATGGGTCATCTGTTATAACAGATTAGTTATTTATTGCAACAGGGTAAATATCTGTTGTAATAAATTAGTAACCTGTTGCAATAGAACCTGAACTCAATTCCGACAGACTAGTTATCTATTACAACAGGATAAATATCTTTTGTAACAGATTAATAACGTGTTGCAACATAAACTGTACTCTGTTCCAACAGACATGTCATCTGTTGCAACAGATGTATATTTTGTTGCAATATATGTTTCACTTGTTACAACAAATGACTCGTCAGTTGAAATCAGCTTTAGGAGTGTAACATGAATCCCAACAGGTAAGTAATCTATTGCGATTGATTACTTATATGTTATAACAGATTACATATCTATTGGGATTCATGTTACGACACTATAAAATCACTATTGACTTTTTTTAACAAATGACTTTATTTAGGTACCACTAATGGAGAGATCAATAACAATAGAAGTAGATTGTCATGGTCAATGGATCGAGAAGAGAAATCAATATGTATGGCGTTGAAAGGAGGGTGAAATGCTAGAGACGATAGCTATGATAGTCCAAAGTGATATTTCATATGATGATTTTATGAAACTTAATCATCAGCTATTGTGGACTGAATTGTCAACCGGAAGAACTCGTCATCAGCTATATGCACAACTCCTTTGAAAATCAGAGGGTACTACCTTTCAAGATAACCGATCAGGTTCGGTTGTGTGCTTATCTTAGTGATTAATCCAGGATGGTGTTAAGGGTGTATGAGGTTGAAAAGATGGGAGAGAATTAGAACCAAAATGTAGAAGAAGAACAACAATAAGATATCTTTGATGATAGGTTGGATGATCTAGACATGAACATTCCAGATGATGATCAAACACCTATGCCCGTTAATGTGACCAATACGGTGGCCAGTTCTTCTCGATCGACACAGTCTGGTAGTCATCAAGATGACGAGATTGACTTTTACAAGGGAATGTCATTCAATGACAAGAAAGAACTATCTACTATTTTATTTATTTCTTGCTCGAAAAAAGATTTCAGAATAATAAAGGTGATTAATTTGAGCAAAGTCTTTTGCTACAAATGTGCTAATCTGAACTGCAAGTGGTGGTTGAGAGCAGTGGAGTACTTAATTTCTGACAAATTTGTCATTCATAAACATGAAAAGTATCACACAGGTGGGTCGGAGCACATTTTGGGTCAAAATTCTTACACCACGACAAAGGTCCTCGGTGAATAATTCAAGAATAGATTCCCTAATGGCAAAGGCCTTTCTACAATGGTTATGACAATCAACTCCTTATGGAATTGGGTGTTCTAGTCAGTTATTGGAAGATATATACGGCTATGGGGATTTACAAGGACTTGGTTAGGGGACACACGATCATGGGTATACAGTCCTCGATGCCTACCATTACATGTTTGAGTCCACAAATCTTAGAAGTAAGAAGGCATTGCATGTTGATGAAAACGGAAGGTTTAAGTACTTTTTGTATCCTATGATACTTGGATTCAAAGTTTTCGACATTTGAGAAAAGTCATAGTCATCGACGGTACCTTCTTGAGGAGCAGGTATAATGAAGTTCTACAAGCAGCGGTGGCACAGGATGCAGAAAATCACATCTTTCCTATCACTTTTTGTGTAGTGGACAAGGAATGTGATGCCTATTATAGATTTTTTTGAACAACTGCAAAGTTGCGTCAAAGATATCGAAGAGTTGTGTTTTGTTTTGGATCAACATCCAAGTATTCCGAAAATGGGTTCAATTTTCTTCACTTCAGCTTACTTTGATTGTTGCATCAGGCATCTTGGAGAGAACATTCAGACCAACTTTCACAACGAAAGGGTCATGACCTTTTTTTATAGAGTAGCTAAAACATATAGTAGAGAGGAGTTCTTAGACCATTTCAATCAAATAACGGATATGCATCCCAAGGCAGCAGAACATCTCGTATGTGTCAGTTTCCAGAGATGAATCCGGGCATTCTGTTCGACAAATAGGTACATTTTTATGAATTTAATATCTTGTTTGAGTTACAAGTTTAGTATGATGTCGTACTAAGTGATTCTCTTGTATAAGTACAATATTATGA
Organism: Capsicum annuum; assembly: GCF_002878395.1. Classification (NCBI taxonomy): domain Eukaryota; kingdom Viridiplantae; phylum Streptophyta; class Magnoliopsida; order Solanales; family Solanaceae; genus Capsicum; species Capsicum annuum. The sequence goes on along the minus strand of NC_061111.1, from coordinate 157,387,470 downwards.
CGTCAAACATAGCTGAATCAGTGAATTTATTGTTTGGTGATGAAAGATAATTTTCCATCAAGGCCCTATTTGAAATAATAAACAAGAAGTATGGACAATTTTTCACAAAAAAACGTGTGGAGTACGAGGACCCAGGAACCCCATCTGTTCTAGAAGCAAAAAAAATAATATCAACGAACATTAATCTATGGAATAGGTTATTATCTCATCAAATAACAGACTACAAGTTCAGTATCAACGGTAATGGTGATATTGCCATGGCCGATCTTCAAATAAAATCTTGTACATACAAAGTTTTTGACTTGGACAAAATACCCTGTCCACGTGCTGTGGCAGCACTTCGAGCTCAATACAGTGTAAAATATGAAACTAAAATTTATGAGTACTCCTCTCCATATTATTTGGTGGAAAAATATACAATGGCATATAATAGACATATTACTCTGGTATCTCCTAAAGAATCTTGGGTTGTTCCTGCAGAGCTTTTGGAGAGATTAATAGCTCCTCCATATATTAACTCAAGCACTATCAAACCGGAAAGAATGTCATATAAGAGGAGGCGTAGAGTCGGAGAATTATTTTCATCAACAAGAAATAAGTTCTCCGTATGTAAGAGCGTTGGCCACAACAGAACTACATGCCCATATCGTAATCCACCATTATCATTGTAATTGCAAAAATTTATGTTGTTTGTTGTGGACTTTTATATATTTAATACATTGCTGTGAACGTAAATGTTATCATTTATTATATAAAATATTTTATTTAATAACTTGTGCATCAATAAAAAAAGGCAAAACATGAACTAAATACAGCAGACCACAAAATTATTTTCAATAGATTATCCATCTGTTGCAACAGATGAATATTAGCTAGAAGAACACAATACAATTCATCAAACTAGAATATTTTCCTCTAACAGATGACAAATCTATCGTAACAGATGGATAATCTATTGACAGGAACCCAATCGATGACCAATCTGTTCCAACACATGGTCCATCTGTTGAAAGAACACAAAAGCCAAAATTGCTATTGCTACTAGATTCAAAATTGCTCCTTACCTCCAACCGTCGATATGTTAACATGTTTAGAAGAAGAAATAGACAAAATAACAATTAAATAAGAACTAAAAAGCCAAAGTCGATCAAAAATAAATTTTTTATTAAACAAAAAATAAAATACATTAGGTATAGATCCGATATAGAAAAATTAAAATATACACGCTAAAAGAAAAAACATATTCTAATTATTATCATCATCATTATTATTGTCAGTCAGCCAATCGTCAATCGGCAGTAACAGGGCCCTCATCAGCCTCTGCATATTTCTGAACATCCTTTCTCTCAGGAAACCAACTCCCTCTGCAGGTCATTAACCTGCCTTTAAAGTTCCCACATGGTGTCGCGTAGAATAGTAATGTCCCAAATAGGATCAGCCATATCTGGAACACACATGAATTGATAAAAAATATAAACACAAAAGTAAAGAAAAGAGTCTGAATGTAATATAACGTATACTACCAACCGGTAGATTTACATATAAAAAAAATTACCTCAACGAGAAAGGAATATTCTCTTTGAATAAAAGTGGTTGAAGATGTAATACGAAAAGATAAAATTCAAGAAATAAATAAAAGTGGAGTAGAATGAATATTAAAGAGGGACCTATTTATAGAGGATTAAATTTGAATGTGTTAGGCAAAAAGGCGCGGCTGTTCAGCTCCACTATACTAATTACATCAAACTGCTAGCTTTTTGTTTTCTGTGAAAAGTTGTGACTTTTTCTTTTACATTCAAAATTCTCACCTTTTCAAAATGGGTTGAGACTTAATGACAACAATTATTATTGAGTTATTGCAATAGATCATTCACCTGTCACAACAGATAACCCACTACCGCAACAGATCTACCATTTTTTGCAATAGATGGTCAGTATATGCAATAGATTAGACATCTATTGCAACATATGTATTATCTATTGGAGAAGATATTTTTATTTCTTCTAACAGTTGATTCATTAGTTGAAACAGATGGGGGATTTGATTCATCAGCTGTTTTGAATGTGTTAGACAAAAAGTCATGAGTGTTCACCTCTTTTTTAATAGTCATCACATACGTTAATTAATCCAAATTGGTGACTTAATATATAAACATATTTAAAAACAAAAAAGGTTAAAAGTCACGACTTGTAGCACTTATTTTTTCTTGACGGGAAAGTAGTCATCAGACGTTGAAGATGGTTACCCTTTGAGCCTCCGTAGTCTTGTACACTACTTAACGATGAGAAGTGAAGAGTAAACATTGTCTGACACTGATGGGGTAGGAAGAATAAGGTGCATGTAGATGAATGGATCCACTTTTATGTGTGGTTATGTATTATTGCTCAGGCTATCGTGACAGACACACATAAAGTACAATGATTTTGTGAATGCAGGTTTTTACCGATTAGACATTGATCTTTCAAAAAAGATCTTGAATTTTACAGTTTAGTTTGATAGGTGAGAATTGATAAGGCTAAAGGGTTCTAAGACGGCGGTGTCGATATCCTATTACAATTTAATGATGGTTTGCTCATGTTTATGTGTCAAGTTTGGAGAAGGATTTAAGTTTTTGGTGGCAGTGTAAATATTCAATAGTGATTGGATCGATTTTAATGGTGCAATGGACTTTTGAAAGGACTCCAAAGCCTCACACTACAACAAACAAGAATGGAAAACCAATAGAAATTCTCCTGGTCTAAATTTATATGGATGGGTTACTCGAGAAGACTATTATATAACAGAAGCTGCTTGCGAGAATACTTATGCAGGAAAGGAGAGGTGGAGAAGACCATATATCATCTCAGACCTTATTTAAGAGGAAATACAAGGAAGCAAGTAAGGAACTTCTAGCAAACCTGGCCAATGCAATTGACTTTAGTGTTGAAAAAACTGAATGAGCTTCAAATGTGGAAGTGTATCCAAATATTAAAATCCGCTAGTCCTTCTTGAAAAAGAAAAATGCTCAAGAGAAATGGAGATGGACACTTTGTTAAGGACTACGACTAGAGAGCGTGGCCTCAATTAAGACCCACAAAGTACAGGACTAGAACTCTAAGGAAGCATCTTGGCAAGCACAATGAATTGGTAAGATTTTCAGTCAAGAATTAAACCTGAACCAACAAATCTAGAAGTAAAAATAAGAGAAGCCAAGGCGTGAATTTATGAAGTCTAACTTACATCCCATGCCTTCTATTTGTGGTTCTGATCAGGTTAATCGCAGTAGAAATAAAAAGGTCTGAAGATGGGCAGAAATCCCATGCCTTGTTGTTTCGGCTACCTTTGACCTGACCAGAGCCATAAACTGGAGGCATGGGATGCAAGTTTAACTTCAGAAATCGGCACATTTGCTTGATCCTTTATTTTTACTTCAAGAGTTGTTTGTTCAGGTTTCAATCCTAACCGACAATTTTACCACCATCGGTGCTTGCAAAGCTTTAACCTTAGAGTTTTGGTCCTACATTTTATGGGTATTTATTCAGGCAACGCTAGCTAGTTGCAGTTCCCTAACAAAGTGTACAACTCCAGTCTACTTCAGCTTTTTTCTTTTCAAAATGGACTGATAGATTTTTATTTTTGGATACACTTTCACATTTGGAGCTTATTCAATTTTTTTTCATTTTTCATGTCAATTTCATCAGCCAGTTCTGCTACACTTTTCTTCCTAGCCTGCGTTTCTTCTGAAATAGGTCTGAGTTGATATATGATCTTTTCCACCTCCCCCTTCCTACACAGGTATTCTTCCAATCACCTTCTGTTGTATAATAGTCTCCTCAAACAATTCATCCATATAAATTTGGACCAGAGCAACAACTATATTTATTTCCACTCTTATTTACAGCAGTGCGAGGCTTCGGAGGCCTTTCACAAGTGTATTGAACCCTTAAAAATAGTCCAATCACTATTTGAATGTTTACATTGGCACCAAAAACTTGAACCCTTCTCCAAACTTGACACATAAATATTAGCAAAATATTTTTTAAACTATAACAGGGTATCGACACCACCTACTTGGTCCCTCAACATTTTGAAAGATTAACTCCTAATAAGTAAAGAACTAACATTTACAAAATTAGTGTACTGGATATGTGTTTTCACGATAGGTTGATCAGTTTCACTTTCTTTTATCTGCAAACAAAAGAAAAATATTTGATGTCAAACAAGATAAAAACAAAAAGAACATTACAAAAGGGTAACACAAAATTGAATGAATCAACAGATGACCCATCCGATGCAACAGATTCCTTATTTATTCAACCTATGAGCCATCTGTTACAACAGGTGATATATCTGTGGCAACAGATGGCTGATATGTTGCAATAGATGGGTCATATATTGGAACAAATATAATACCCCCGCAAAATTCTCTCGTAGTCTAAGCCTTAGAGCGTGTTCAGTAAAGTGTAAATCCAGCCCTAAAAGGTTGAGAAGTGTCTTCCCAAGTGAGAAATATTTTTAACCGTATAGAATTTCCCTAATATCGACTTTTTATCATGTAGATCATTTAATAATCTTTTCATCTATACCAATTTTGCTAAAATCCGACATCGAAAGAGAAAGTTATGACTGTTTTACAAAAAGCAGTCAGAACCGCCCACGTGTGACGGCCGGGTAGATGGACCGTCGAGATTGCGACGGACCATCGTCCAGACCGTCGCAACCAAGGAAGTAACTCCTTCTTTGTCCCTAGTTCGACGGCCGAGAATATGGACCATCAAGTTAGCGATGGACCATCCCCGCTGAGGTAGTATGGCCTCATCCTGACCAACATGCGACGAACAATTTGACGGACCATCGGGTTTACGAAGGACCGTTGAATTAAGGTAGTATGTTATTTTTCTGACCGATGTGCGACGGATGATCTGACGAACTGTCAAACTAAGCGACGAACCGTCGCTTCGACCGTCACAGCCCCCGTTCAACATTTTTAACTCATTTTAAAAAGGATTTTTTGGTCTTTTTCCACTCTTTTCAGTCCCTATTTATATCCAATCAAGGCTCACAACTTCATTTCTCCTCTTCAACATCAAAATCTAGGGTTTTTACAAAATCAAAACCCTTTTTTCTTCTTCAAGAAAAATCAAGAGAAATTAAGAAATCAAGAATCTCTCCAAGACCCTTCAATAAAGAGTTTCTGTAAGGTATGCAAATGTTGATTCTTCGGTCCCTTTCATCCAAGAATCTCAATAATCCTTTTCTAAATTTAAAGATTCTTATGTTTATGAGTTTTCATGATTCATGTGAATTAAAATTGGAGTTCATGCTATTATTGAGTTTTAATTCATGTTTTGTTTACATGGTTTTCAAGATTTGACCCTAGTATGTGATATTCATGTGATGTCCATGATAAACCCTCTTCAAGTTGCTTGTTAAGTGATGTGTTCATGTCAATTAAGTGTAGGATTTGTTGAATAAGCATAGCATACTCCCCATATGTTTGACAAAATGCTTATGTGAAAGTAGAGCCATTATAGCATGTTGACTAGAAATCCCCAATTGTGTGCAAGCCCATGCATGCCAAGTGTTTATTGAAAAACCTTAGTGAATGAATTGTGACACGATAGCATGAAATTCCCCCAATTATGTGCTCTTCGATACATGCTAAGACTTTAATACATGCTAAGTGTTTTTATCGATGTCAAATCTATGTTATTTTATCATGTTCTATGCTTTTGATATTTTTGTATACTGCCTTTTATCTTGAGTCGGGGGTCTATCAAAAAAAACCTCTCTACCTCGTTAGAGGTAGTGGTATGGACTGCATACACTCTACCCTCTCCAGACCCTACTATGTGGGAATATACTGGGTTTGTTGTTGTTGTTGTTGTTGTTAAAGTGTTTGATGCAAGACCTTGTTGAATGGAGTATGAGCCAATAGAATGTCTCCCCATACTATCACATGTTTACGATTTCTAAAAGATTGAAGAGATGCTTTAGCGATTGTGATGGTGAATAAATGTCCATGATCTTGATTATTCAAGAATGGCTATGTTTTACTTTTATGTTATCGAGTCCTGGGGGTATTTATACCCGAAAAATTAGTTGTAGTTTAGAGCCCGCGTCAGTTTTCTCGATAATCTTAGTCAAGCCACGATTCTCAAAACTCAGTGAGTTATAGAACTCTGTACTCTCAGATAGATACAGAACATAATAAATCTCAGTATTCTTAGTAATCTTAGTATCGCTAGTATTCTAGATTCATTTTAGTACTCAACTCAGATCTAGTAGTATTCAAGTGTCCAGTTCAGATCTCAGTAGCATTAGAGTAATCTTTTCAGAGCTCAGCATCATTTAGTTAGATAATAGGATTCAGTAATATTCCGTCAGATACGGAACCATGTGAATTCAGCTTAACCCAGTCAGATCATTCGAGAAACATAATCAATATCAGATTCAGCTCAGTTTAAGTTCAGTTAAGAATCAGTTCAGAGTCTTTCAGTTGGGAGTAGGATCTAGCACCGAGTGAGTGCAGGGATAGCGGCTCCCTGTTAGAGAGGCAGAGTCGTTAGGAGCAATCCATGAACTCTAGAACTGTGTAGCCAGCGCAGGATGTAGGAGTCATCCGTTAGGAAAAGGCTTGTCTATTATACTACCTTAGGATTGACTTCCTGTGAGGGTCACCCGTTAGAGAGGCTTGACCAGAGTTGAGGTCTTTACCTATGGCACAATATTGATACCCTTCCAGCTGGGGTTACAGGTTAGACCCCATAATTTTAGATTCGGGGCATGTCGGTTAAGTGAGAACTCCCACAGTTGCAGTTTTAGTATCAGTCTTCAGGGCAGAATTCAGAAATCAAGACTGTCAAATATAGTCACCTATCTCAGTAAGGAACTCAGATAGTTCCATAGATTAATGGACCACCCGCTAGATAGGCCTGGTCCCTTATAAAGTTATTCAGTATCAACATTATCAGATCCGTAGATCACCCATTAGATAGCTTGATCTCAGTCTCAGATTCAGTTGAGTAATCTCATTATCAGATCTCGAGATCACCCGTTAGATAGGCTTGATCTCAATCTCATATTTGGTTAAGTATTCTTATTATCAGATCCAGAGATCACCCGTTAGATAGGCCTGATATCATTCTCAGATTCAGTTGATTATTCTCATTATCAGATTCAGAGATCTTCTGCTAGATAGGTTTAATCTCAGATATAATCTCTTCATATCATTGATAGTAGATTCAGGGGTCATTCGTTAGAGAGGTTTTATCTCTGATTCAATCATTTGAGAGTAGCAAACTCAGAGTGCAGTCACTGATGTGAGTAGATTCA
>NC_061111.1:157366375-157377155 GCF_002878395.1 Capsicum annuum | reverse complement strand
TTATTTTTATACAATTTCAATTGAGTTCATATGTTTTACTACAACTTTAACTAATTAAGCTAGAACTAGGGGTAAGTTCATAGGGTCAACTACAACTTCAATTGAGTCTTTGAAAATTGCATGATGTTGGTATTGCATTCCTCCCGACCAGAGTCATCGATCGATCACTTTGAGTTGAAGCGATTCTTATTACCTTATTGTCAAGCTAGTACCTAAATTAATCAATCTAGGACTAGGGGTGAATTCATAGGGTCAACTACAACTTCAATTGAGTCTTTTGGCAATTGCTTGATGTTGGTATTGCGTTTCTCCCGACCTGATTCGTCGATCGATCACTCTAAGTTGAAGCGATTCTTATTGCCTCATTGTCAAGGTAATACCTAACTTGATTAAGCTAGGACTAGGGGTGAGTTCATAGGGCCAACTACAACTTTAATTGAGTCTTTTAGTAATTGCATAATTTTGGTATTGTGTTCCTTCCGACCAGAGTCGTCGATAGATCACTCTGAGTTAAAGCGATTCTTATTACCTCATTGTCAAGCTAATACCTAAATTGCTTTATCATAAAAAAAAGATCTTAAAACATATAATTCATACTTTGCAATAGATGATAATTTCTATTTGAAATTTTCCAGTGGCTCGGTCATCTATCGCAATAGATGATAACGCCTATTTACTAATTTACAATAGATAGTTTAACTATTGTACATATGACTTAATCTGTTTGATAGATTCCAACAGCTAAGTCATCTGTTGCAATAGGTTGAATATTTATTTTTATACAATTTCAATTAAGTTCATTTGTTCAACTACAACTTCAATTGAGTCTTTGGAAATTGCATGATATTGGTATTGCGTTCCTTCCAAAATGAGTCGTTGATCGATCACTCTGAGTTAAAACAATTCTTATTACCTCATTCTCAAATAAATACCTAAATTGATTAATCTAGGACTAGGGGTGAGTTAATAGGGTCAACTACAACTTTAATTGAGTCTTTTGTCAATTGAATGATGAGATGGTTAAAAATTATGCATATTTTTTAAAATTTTAAAAAATATTTAAGATCAATTCGGACCAAATTAATATTCTCAAACCTTGTCATTCTTTTCCAAAATACAAATAAACCCATACAAATCATCCATTTGCAAGAAAAATATTTCATCATTTCAAATCTTGAGTTCTTACTCTTTTCTCTCTCTCAACAATACAGATAATAAATACTTAAAAAATTGTTCAACCCTTCATAACAGATTGACTTTCTTCGAATTTCCAACCACATAGGTATTATTTTTTACTTCATTCTTGCTTGTATAAATCATTTTCTCTATCTTCATAGGTAATAGAGTTTGAGAAGAGTTCTATATTTGTTATTTTTTCTAAAAATTAGGGATTTTAAGTTAATGATGAAAAAGAAGACTTTTAGTTTTATTATCTTCGAGAATGAGTTTACAATTTGAGTTTTGATGGTAAAATTGTAGGAAGAACTTGAGAAAACCCTAGTTTCTGTTGAAGTATTTCGTTGACTGTCGTGGTATTGTTGGATGGTGTTGGTGGTGGTGGTGGTGGTGCTCGTTGTGGTGGCACTGGTGGTGTTTGTGGTGGCTGTTGGTGGCATTGGTTGGTAGTGTTTGTGATGTTGAGGGAGGTGGACAAGGGTCTATAGATGGTGATCAGAAAAATGAAAATAAGGAGGAGGATGAAGAAGATAAACAAGAATGGGAGGGAGAAAAAGTGAGAAAGAGGATGATAATGCATCACCAATGAGGCGTGAATTAATATCAAAATCCCAACATAAGGCTGTCAAAACTATTAGTATTGACAGGTTTCAAGTTGCGATGCCGATAGATGACCCTGCAGAACTAACTGGTGATCTTGTACTTAAATGTCAGTTGGGGAAACCTTTTGACGAATTTAAGAATATTATGAAGAATGAAAAAATAGATGGACTTTCTAAGAAGAGCTGATTTGGACACTTTCTTGAGCTTTCTGAGGACCAAAATGCCCATTTCCAAATGAGCATGGTATATGATCTTCTCAAGCGCAGGATCAAGTATGTGGGGATGATAAAGATTCGAAGGAGGTGGAAAAAAGATGGATGAAATCTGGATCAACTACTATGGCATGCCGGTTTGTTTTGGCTTGAAAGAGTTTGCTATAGAGATGGGATTGAGATGCGATCATCCAAAAGAACCTCTCACCAAGAAAACACCATGCAAAAGGTCCAAGGCAAGCAGCACAGCCAAACCACCACCATCAAATAGTGGTAAGGCATTGTCCCAACGACCACCCACCAAAACCAACAAACGCAAGGAAAAAATAAATGGGTTGTTGGACATTGCTAGGCGTGGGTTCAAAGCCAATGAGTTGATAGAATATCTTAAGGATAAAACCATACCAAAGCAGTACAGGGAGAAGTTGTGCCTAGTTTGGTTTGCCCATTCCGTTATATTGACAAAAGACGTCAACAAAGTCATAGAAGATGATTTGTTGAAGCTTGCTTCTGATTTTGAGAAATTCAATAATTATCCCTGGGGATATGACAGCTACTACTTAACTGTCAAATATTTATTTACAAATCTATCCCCAAAGACTATCATATTATACGACTTTCCTTGGGGATTATGGTAAATTTAATCACTATTTATTTACTCATCCACTAATTTATATTAAATAATTATTATGAATTTTTTTTGCTTGCCTCCTGTTTACATTATTTAGGCTTGGTAATTTGAAGCCATTCCTCACCTCTGAAAGTAGGTCAAGGATTACCCAGATGAGGTTTGTCATCCAAGGGTCCTTAGGTGGTTGGCTGAAAGGAGCAACATAAGAATTAATGAGGCTGATCTCTTTAACCTCCCAGATGAAGCAGTACGTCTTCTTTCAAGTAAAATAATTTAACTCAAAGAAATATATTAAACAGATGTGCCATCAGTTACAACAGATGGGTTGTCTGTTGCAATAGATTACCCATCTACTGCAAATTATGCAACAAATGGGTAATCTGATGCAACATATTATTAATCTATTGCGACATATAGATCAGCTATGGCAATAAATAGATTATCTGTTGCATAAGTTATTTGTGTTAAAATGTAAGCTAATTGACTGAAAATTACTATATGATTTAAATGTATCTGCCTTTATTTATAGGTTGTGCATCCATGGATCGTGCCTACTGAGCATGAGTTGGGGATGACTTCTTTTATTACTCTAGGTTTTGTTGATACAATAGCAGAATCAATGGTGGAGTTAATAAAGAAGGAATTAGATGGAGCAAAAGTCATAATAAGAGTAGTTAGGAAAGTTCATTCTAGTGTTAAGGCTCTTCATGACCAACCTACTACAACAGATCCAGGTGCTTCTTCTGGGGGTGTTGCTGGTGGAGTTGATGTTGGTGGCAGGCATACTGATGCTACTGCCGGTCATGATGTTAAGCATGTTGGTGATCAAGAAAAAATAAATATGTTTGAAAACACTCCTTTCACAGGTTCCTCTCACCCTTACACATGTCTCTCTCACAATTACATCGGTCCCTCTTACTCCTCTTCACCCTCATGTTCTCATTGCAAATGTGAAAAGTGCAAAGATAGCCAGGATTAACTCTTTGAAAAAGTAGAGGCTATTACTAAAGCTGTTGAGATATTGAAATCCAAGAGGGGTTTCATACCATCCAAGAAGGTGAGGGAGCCATACACTCCTATAGTGATGGTTGGGAGGAAGAAAAGAGCAATTAGCCAAGTACTCTCTAATCGGAAATCCAAAAAATTTGCAACTCCTCCCTCTCCAAAAGCTGTTGAAGTTCAGGAGTCATTTAAGAAGGTGGACATATACACAGAACTTGGTGCCAAATAGAAGAGGGATCTGCGATGGGCCAAGCAAGGCACACGAGATTACCCCATCCATTCCTTTTCCACCCAAGACTTCAGAAGTACCTAGCCTTCTAATATACTTGTCATCTGTTGCAACATATATGTATTCTGGTGCAACTTGTGGTGGTTCTTTTATAACACATTACCCATCTCTTACATAAGTTGTGTTAGATGGGTAATCTGTGACTAGATTCAAAAAATCCTCTATAATAGATGGACTATCTGTTGCATCTTTCCACTATGTTTTCCTTCTTTACAATTTCTAACCTATACAAAAATTGACTTATTATACCACATTATGTTGAAGAAATTCTCGGCCTCATGAGGCACAGACAATTAGCATGTCCGAAAGTTTATAAAGCTACCGATAGAATAATGGACCTCGACTTCTACATGAATCTCAAGGATAGGTACGATGATCTTAGTAAGCCAGCGTCAACTCCCGGTGGTGAGGGATTTCATTCATTACTTTCTGGGTTCCAATGGGATAAAAAATGATAAAATATGTTAGAAGAGAGAGGCTAAATCCACACGGCAAGGTTGGACCGAGGTAAAGAGGATTATTGGAGTCATGAATGTGGACGACATACATTATCAGGTTGTTGAGATACTTTTTCAAGGAGGGAAAGATCAAGGTTTATGACTGAAACTTACCTGCCTTGAACGAGGTCAATTTTTTTACCTACATACAACCACTATTGTAATTGTTCCCCATCTTTTTGAGCCAGAGTAAACTGATAGATTGTTTGACAACGAAAGTGTTGATGAAGCAACCATGGGATTTTGAAGGTTGAAACAAGGACATGGACCTTCCAAAATATGAAACCACTGCCTCGTGCGGGTTGTACGCTCTTTCACACATCGAATGTTTGCTGATCGGCACAGAAATGGTCGAGCCAACAGCCTTTCTGTGCAAAAAAAATATGGCAAACATGAAAGACGTCTGGGTTTATGAGGTAATAACTGGATGCTTGGAGCCTGTGTTCAAAGAAGAGCCTGTGAAATAACAATTTTTTTTATTTCAAGTCACTTCACTTTACATACTTTACACAAGCAATTTTTTTTGTCTGATGAAAGTTGAACTTTTTACAATGCAATAGATTGTCCATATGTTGTAAAATATATTCTATCTATTCTGACAGATAGTTTATCTATTGCAATAGGTTGGTCATCTTTCGCATTATGCTGATGTTTCTATCTAAGTCTTATCTGTTGCAACAGTGGGAAGACCTGTTTGATAATTTCCAATAGATGACCTATATGTTGCAACATATGTCTAAATCTGTTTGATATTTTCCAACAATTAGATTTAAATATCCATGTGCTCAACAACACCAAACTAGTAGTAAATAAAAATACACCACCATGAAAATTTCAGCAATTAGGCTTGAATATCCATGTGCCCAACAACACCAAACTAGTACAATAACGCCAATAATGTAGTATCTTCTTGCTCGATTTTGTTTCTCTTCAAAAGCCTTGAGTTTCTTCAACAAGCCCTTGATTACGATATGCTTGTGAAGGGTGTCGTTCTTCATACCAGTCAAAGTAATCTCATCCACCCAACTTCTACAAAAACAATACCACAATTATAAAATAATTACAAGTCAGTAATTAATCAATTAATTAAATAAAAAAAATTACCTTTAATATCTTACAAGTAAAAAATCTACGACCTAGATTTTTTTGAGTCCAAGAAGTCTTCAATAGAGATTCATGACCACACTTACAATATCAAAAATTTTTATCACAAAAATAGTAGAAGATGAGTTCGATATTGTCAAGCTCAGTTGAAAAAAATAAAAAAAAATATGCAGAAAAAAATAAATACCAATAATTTGAAGAATTTAGATAGAGAAAAAAAGATGATGAAGAAGATTTGGGAATCTAGGGTTAAATTTTAGGAAGAGGATAAATATATAAGACAATGAGGGAAAAATAACCATTGGGGGCCAAATTAGATGCCAAGTCATCAAAAATAGGGGTTCAATGAGCCTTGGCTGCGTGAATTACACGTGAGCTTCCAACTGGGCAAAAAGTGCCAAACTGACACATTGATGCCTATTTTATTTTAGGTGTTTAAAATAAGCCTTGTCTACTTGATGCCTATTTTATTTTAGGTGCTAAAATGAACACTGTCGATGGGTTTCAAATTTTTAATTTTAAGTCACTTCACATTACATGTCGTAGAAATTTTTTTATGTTTAATGGAAGTTAAATTTTTATAATGCAACAGATTGTCCATCTATTGTAACATATATTCTACATATTCTGATAGATAGTTTATCAGTTATAATAGGTTAGTCATCTGTTGCATTATGTTGATGTTTCTATCTTAGTCTATCAATTACAATAGTGGAAAGACCAGTTTGATAATTTCCAGCTGATTACCTACCTATTGCAACATATGTCTAATCTGTTTGATATTTTCCAACAGACGTGACGTCTGTTGCAACAGATACATTATCTGTTACAACATCTGAATCTAGTATTTTATTTCAATTAATAAGTTCAAATCTAAGAAAAAATAAAATTCAAATACAACAAAAAATAAATCGAAGCCTTCAGAAATTACACGAAATAAATCAACAAATAAATGAAATATAAAAAAATTGTTATAGGTACAGATCTCAATAAATACATCAATAATTTAAGTATTGATGTCAAGAAATCCTAAGGAGGGGTGAGGTTATTACTTTGAAAGACTCAAGTTATAAAGATCTTCTCAATATGGAAAAGTTGTTCTTCATCCGGTGCTATGAAATTTGGCTTTGGTCATCATAGATCTTTAATGTCGCTTGCGTACACTTTTGGTTCTCTGTATTTTCATAAAAAGGGTAGCATATTGTCAATGTTGTTCAACAATAGTTTCTACCGTGACATCTACCTGGAAATCCAGAATTGGTCAATGCTAATCACGGAGATACAAAAAATAGAAAAAGGATAACTCATCTGTTTTAGCAAATCAAACAGGTCTTCCTCCTATTTTAAATTATCCCAAACTGATTATATTTCTGTTGAAACAGATGGATCAATCGTTGGGACAAATCATAATACGAGGAAGACCTGTATGATAATTTCCAACAGATGAACCATTTTTTGCAACATATAACTTATCTATTTGGAAAAACTAAAACGTTAGGAAGTCTTGATTTAATTTGTCCCAACAAATGACCCATCCGTTACAGCAGATAGGTCATCTATTGGTACAAATAAAAGTGGTATGTAGAGTTGTTTGATTTGCTAAAATAGATGAGACATATGTTGTAACAGATACTTTATCAGATACAACAGGTTAGTCAACTATTGCAACAGATGTATATATCTATTTGATAATTTTCAACAGATGTGTCATCAGTTGAAACAAATATGTGTCTGTTTGTTTGTTGAAACAAACGATATATAATCACCTTTTTTAGCTCGTGCTGCTCTTCTTTGGTCATTGTACATTGCTCAATAGTGCAACATACAGACAGAAGAGTTGCAACTTTGCTTTTTGGATGCTTGATAATGCTTTGAAAATTACTTTCCTTCTCATCTTTGCTTTAATCTCTAATGGAGTGGATGGATATAAATTCTCTTTGATGGAATGACACCCCTCTTAGATGTCAATTCCTTTACAGAAGCAGTTAATGCATTAATAACATTAATCACTACATCATGTTTTGCCTTGTAGTCTTGACATTTACATGCAGAACATTCATTGGGAGAGGAAAATCTGTATAACTAGTATGATCATACTCATAATGGTTTGTTTTAAAAACTATAAGAGGAGCATCATTATCACCAAAAACAACACCAGTACCACCACCAACAGCTCCATCACCACTAAGACCATCAACAACAACAAACCCACCCTCCAAAATTATTTTTCTTGTGATGGTTGTTGCTCCAAACAATTATATATTTATTCTATCAATGACCTTAGGGTTTGATAAACTTTGCATAGACCATAAAGTAAGAAAAAATGATATCTTCAACTCTCGATAGGTCAAAATAAGCGACAGATGCACAATCTAACATAAATCATTACATATATTAGAATACTGATTAGATCATTCAAAAAAATCATTAATTAAAACAAAAATTTAATTATAATTATACTTATTGCATCCTTCAGGGGGTTAAAGAGATGAAGAAATTTTGCATTTTTATTAATTTTGACCGACAACCATCTCAAGATTCTTGGACAGAAAACTTCTTCTTTGTTTACACTTGTTGTTTCAAATAAGGAATGGTTTTAAACACCCAAGCCTATAAAATAACCCCAATAAATCAAAACCATTATTGAATAAAAAAATGAATCATATCATAGTAAAAGAAATATTTACCATAAAAGCCCATGGAAAGCCATACAAGTTGACTGTCTTTGGACTAACGGAGTCAATAAATATTTGACAGTCATTTTAAAGCTTTCATAATCCCAAGGATAGTTGTTAAACGCCTCAAGATCCTTGGAGATATTTATTAAACCAACACTTATATTGTTATTAACGTCTCTCGCCCAAGGAGTATTATGTACAAACCAAACCAAGCACAATGATTGATTATGCTTCTATGAAATTCTTTTATCTTTCAATGCTTCTATCAAATTTTGTTTTTGAAGCTTGGACCAACAATGGACACCAGTTCATCACGATCACTCGACTTGACTTTGCCTTTTTTGGGTGTGCAGGGTGCTTTTTTGGGTTAGAATAGGTATAACTTGAGAAGGAGAAAGAGGATAACATTTTAATCTAGAAACTATGGAAAACTTCTTCCAACCAAAACAAACAGGCATGCCACAGTAATTTATTCACACCTTATCCATCTTATCTTTGTTTTCATACATAAACCTACGCTTGGTAAGTTCATATACCATTTTCATTTGAAAACGAGCACTTTTTTCTCCAGCAAATAAAGATATTTCCCAAAGCAACTGTCCCTAAAATAAGCATCTAATTTTTTTCTTAAAGTATTTTTCTGAAGGCATCAAAAGATTTTCCCACGGCTGACGTAACCTCAAAATCACCCGTTAAATCTATGGCACCATCGCACTGCATTCTCACAGGATAATAATCAATGCTGAAATTTTTGACCAACTCTTCGGTAGAAGGGCTATTAGTATTTTGATCACCTCTTTTGAAATATTCCTCCTCCGCTGTTCATCATATTCTGCTCCTGATTGAGATAACACTTGTAAAGCAAGCTCATAGAGTGGTGAATGTAGCCTAGCTACTTCACTTGTTCCTTTACTTGGACTTGATTCAATTTTTGTTCTTTTCGGTGCCATATTATCTAAAATTAACAGAAAAACAAACAAATATATTATAGTTGATTAATGCATTGTTAAAAAAGGATAACCAGAGAATCTAACATGCAAAATAGTAAAATAACAGTTTCAATAAATCACACATCTGTTGCACTAGGTAGGTTATCTGTTGCACCAAATAACTAAACTATTCATATGTTACAACAATATAAAATATATCACTCATCTTTTAAGATAAATGAATGGTCTGTGCAATAGATCATATATCTGTTGCACCATATGAGTGATCTGTTGAAATAGCTAACTAACCTATTGCAACAAATGAGTAGTTAATTGTAATAATACAAAATATATCACTCATTTATTGAGACAGATGAATGGTATCTACAATAGATCACATATTTGTTGCAACATATAAGTGATCTGTTGCGATATATAACAACATATTGTAATGAATGAGTAATCTATTGCAACAATAAAAATAGATCACTTATTTATTGAAACAGATGTCTGGTCTGTGCAACAGATCACATATCTATTTCAATAAATGAGTGATATATTAGAACTATTATCAATGGTCAATATTGTTTAGATTTCTTCCAATATAAGGGTCGGCTATCACGGCAGATGAATGATCAGTTGAAAAATCAAGTCTTGGACATGTCTTGTTAGAATAATTGATAGGATTTTATCCAACAGGAGGTTCATCTGTTGCATTAGATGATTAATTTGTTGTATCAGATCTTTAATCAGATGGTTTCTTTGTTGCATCAGATGGTTAATCTGTTGCATCAAATTTTTAATCCGATGGTTCCTTTTTTGCATCTGATGGTAAATTTGTTACATCAGATGGTTAATCTGTTGCAATATATGGTTAATCTGTTGCATCAGATGGTTAAACTATTGCATTATATGGTTAATTTGTTGTATCATATGGTTAGTTTATTGCATCAAATTTTTAATTCGATGGTTCCTCTGATGCATCAGATGGTTAATCTATTGCATTAGATAGTTAATTTGTTGCATCATATGGTTGATCTATTGCATCAAATATTTAAACTGATGGTTCCTCTATTACATCAGATGGTTAATCTATTGCATCAAATGTTAATCTGTTGCATCAGATGGTTACTTTGTTACATTAGATGGCTTATCTATTGCAAAAAAAAAAATAGTAGCATGATTTTATTCAATAGAACAACAACAATATCACCATTTTTACTAAGAACAAGAACAAATCAACTCAGCAATGGGTGCAAAACGAAAAACACCAAAATCGTTGTTTTGCTTGTATAAACACAAACAACACAAATCAAACTTCAAAAAAATACAACAAACAACAAAATCATAATTCACTCCGAAAAAAGAAGAGAAGAAATACCAAAAATTAGGGTTTTATTCAGACCGCATTTTAAATTAAAGCAATAATTATTTAAATTGTTAACCAGTACTAGAAATTAGGGTTTTATTCAGATCTTCTTTTAAATTAAAGCAACAATTATTTAAATTGTTAACCGATACTAGAAGAGAAGTTGGCTCAAGTTCCTCGTTTTCTTCAAAACTAAAAAGGCCATAATTTTTTACCTGAGAAAGAAAAAAAGGGACAATGAAGAATTCAAAGTTGTTGTGGCCGGAGAGCAAGGTTGTCACGTCGATTGA
>NC_061111.1:157343616-157363375 GCF_002878395.1 Capsicum annuum | reverse complement strand
CAAAGCCAAATTTCATAGCACCGGATGAAGAACAACTTTTCCATATTAAGAAGATCTTTATAGCTTGAGTCTGTCAAAGTAATAACCTCACCCCTCCTTAGGATTTCTTGACATCAATACTTAAATTATTGATGTATTTATTGAGATATGTACCTATAACAATTTTTTTATATTTCATTTATTTGTTAATTTATTTCATGTAATTTCTGAAGGCTTCGATTTATTTTTTGTTGTATTTGAATTTTATTTTTTCTTAGATTCGAACTTATCAATCGAAATAAAATACTAGATTCAGATATTGTAACAGATAATGTATCTATTGCAACAGACGACACGTCTGTTGGAAAATATCAAACAGATTAGACATATGTTGCAATAGGTAGGTAATCTGTTGGAAATTATCAAACTGATCTTTCCACTATTGTAATTGATAGACTAAGATAGAAACATCAACATAATGCAACAGATGACTAACCTATTACAACTGATAAACTATCTATCAGAATATGTAGAATATATGTTACAATAGATGGACAATCTGTTGCATTATAAAAATTTAACTTCCATTAAACATACAAAAATTTCCACGACATGTAACGTGAAGTGACTTAAAATAAAAAATTTGAAACCCATCGACAGTGTTCATTTTAGCACCTAAAATAAAATAGGCATCAAGTAGACAATGCTTATTTTAAACACCTAAAATAAAATAGGCATCAATGTGTCAGTTTGGCACTTTTTGCCCAGTTGGCAGCTCACGTGTAATTCACGCAGCCAAGGCTCATTGAACCCTAATTTTTGCTGACTTGGCATCTGATTTGGCCCCCAACGGTTAATTTTTGGTCATTGTCTTATATATTTATCCTCTTCCTAAAATTTAACCCTAGATTCCCAAATCTTCTTCATCATCTTTTTTTCTCTATCTAAATTCTTCAAATTATTTGTATTTATTTTTTTTGCATATTTTTTTTATTTTTTTCAACTGAGCTTGACAATATCGAACACATCTTCTACTATTTTTTGTGATAAAGATTTTTGATATTGTAAGTGTGGTCATGAAGCTCTATTGAAGACTTCTTGGACTCAAAACAATCTAGGTCGTAGGTTTTTTACTTGTAAGATATTAAAGGTAGTGTTTTTTTATTTAATTAATTGATTAATTACTGACTTGTAATTATTTTATAATTGTGGTCTTAGTTTTGTAGAAGTTGGGTGGATGAGATTACTTTGACTGGTATGAAGAACGACACCCTTCACAAGCATATCGTGCAATCAAGGGCTTGTTGAAGAAAGTCAAGGATTTTGAAGAGAAACAAAATCGATCAAGAAGATACTACATTATCGGCGTTATTGTACTGGTTTGGTGTTGTTGGGAACATGGATATTCAAGCCTAATTGCTGAAATTTTCATGGTGGTGTATTTTTATTTACTACTAGTTTGGTGTTGTTGAGCACATGGATATTTAAACCTAATTGTTGGAAAATATCAAACAGATTTAGACATATGTTGCAACATATAGGTCATCTATTGGAAATTATCAAACAGGTCTTCCCACTGTTGCAACAGATAAGACTTAGATAGAAACATCAGTATAATGCGAAAGATGACCAACCTATTGCAATAGATAAACTATCTATTAGAATAGATAGAATATATTTTACAAAATATGGACAATCTATTGCATTGTAAAAAGTTCAACTTTCATCAGACAAAAAAAATTGCTTGTGTAAAGTATGTAAAGTGAAGTGACTTGAAATAACAAAAATTGTTATTTCACAGGCTCTTCTTTAAACACAGGCTCCAAGCATCCAGTTATTACCTCATAAGCCCAGACGTCTTTCATGTTTGCCATTTTTTTTTGCACAGAAAGGCCGTTGGCTCAACCATTTCTGTGCCGGTCAGCAAACATTCGATGTGTGAAAGAGCGTACAACCCGCACGAGGCAGCGGTTTCATATTTTGGAAGGTCCATGTCCTTGTTTCAACCTTCAAAATCCCATGGTTGCTTCATCAACACTTTCGTTATCAAACGATCTATTAGTTTACTCTGGCTCAACAAGATGGGGAACAATTACAACAGTGGCTGTATGTAGGAAAACGAATTGGCCTCGTCCAAGGCAGGTAAGTTTCAGTCATAAACCTTGATCTTTCCCTCCCTGAAAAGTATCTCAACAACCTGATAATGTATGTCGTCCACGTTCATGACTCCAATAATCCTCTTTACCTCGGTCCAACCTTGCCGTGTGGATTTAGCCTCTCTCTTCTAACATATTTTATCATTTTTATCCCATTGGAATCCAGAAAGTAATGAATGAAATCCCTCACCACCGGGAGTTGACGCTGGCTTACTAAGATCACGTACCTATCCTTGAGATTCCTGTAGAAGTCGAGGTCCATTATTCTATCGGTAGCTTTATAAACTTTCGGACATGCTAATTGTTTGTGCCTTATGAGGCCGAGAATTTCTTCAACATAATGTGGTATAATAAGTCAATTTTTATATAGGTTAGAAATTGTAAAAAAGGAAAACATAATGGAAAGATGCAACAGATGGTCCATCTATTATAGAGGATTTTTTGAATCTATTCACAGATTACCCATCTAACACAACTTATGTAAGAGATGGGTAATGTGTTGTAACAGAACCACCACAAGTTGCACCAGAATACACATATGTTGCAACAGATGACAAGTATATTAGAACGGTAGGTACTTCTGAAGTCTTGGGTGGAAAAGGTATGGATGGGGTAATCTCGTGTGCCTTGCTTGGCCCATCGCAGATCCCTCTTCTATTTGGCACCAAGTTCTGCGTATATGTCCACCTTCTTGAATGACTCCTGAACTTCAACAGCTTTTGGAGAGGGAGGAGTTATAAATTTTTGGATTTTCGATTAGAGAGTACTTGGCTAATTGCTCTTTTCTTCCTCTCAACTATCACTATAAGAGTGTATGACTCCCTCACCTTCTTGGATGGTATGAAACCCCTCTTGGATTTCAATACCTCAATAGCTTTAGTGATAGCCTCTACTTTTTCAAAGAGTTAATCCTGGCTGTCTTTGCACTTTTCACATTTGCAATGAGAACATGAGGGTGAAAAGGGGTAAGAGGGACCGGTGTAATTGTGAGAGAGACCTGTGTAAGGGTGAGAGAAACCTGTGAAAGGAGTGTCTTCAAACATATTTATTTTTTCTTGAGCACCAACATTCTTAACATCATGACTGGTAGTAGCATCAGTATGCCTAGCACCAACATCAACTCCACCAGCAACACCCCCAGAAGAAGCACCTAGATCTGTTGTAGTAGATTGGTCATGAAGAGCCTCAACACTAGAATGAACTTTCCTAACTACTCTTCTTATGACTTTTGCTCCATCTAATTCCTTCTTTATTAACTCCACCATTGAGTCTGCTATTGTATCAACAAAACCTAGAGTAATAAAAGAAGTCATCCCCAACTCATGCTCAGTAGACACGATCCATGGATGCACAAACTATAAATAAAGGCAGATACATTTAAATCATATAGTAATTTTCAGTCAATTAGGTTACATTTTAACACAAATAACTTGTGCAACAGATAATCTATTTATTACCATAGTTGATCTATATGTCACAATAGATTAATAATATGTTGCATCAGATTACCCATTTGTTGCATAATTTGCAGTAGATGGGTAATCTATTGAGTCGGGTTCAGATAAATAGAGCAACAATTGGTTAATATATTGCAAAATATGGATCGTCTATCACAGTAGATTACTCATCTGTTGCACCAGTTGCAGTAGATGAGTAATCTATTGCAACAGACAACCCATCTGTCGTAACTGATGGCACATTTGTTTAATATATTTCTTTGAGTTAAATTATTTTACTTGAAAGAAGACGTACTGCTTCATCTGGGAGGTTAAAGAGATCAGCCTCCTTAATTCTTATGTTGCTCTTTTCAGCCAACCACCTAAGGATCCTTGGATGAGAAACCTCATCCAGGTAATCCTTGACCTACTTTCAGAGGTGAGGAATGGCTTCAAATTCCCAAGCCTAAATAATGTAAACAGGAGGCAAGCAAAAAAAATTCATAATAATTATTTAATATAAATTAGTGGATGAGTAAATAAATAGTGATTAAATTTACCATAATCCCCAAGGAAAGTCATATAATGTGATAGTCTTTGGGGATAGCTTTGTCAATAAATATTTGACAGTCAAGTAGTAGCTGTCATATCCCCAGGGATAATTATTTAATTTCTCAAAATCAGAAGCAAGCTTCAACAAATCATCTTCTATGACTTTGTTGACGTCTTTTGCCAATATAACGGAATGGGCAAACCGAACTAAGCACAACTTCTCCCTGTACTGCTTTGGTATGGTTTTATCCTTAAGATATTCTATCAACTCATTGGCTTTGAACCCACGCCTAGCAATGTCCAACAACCCATCTATTTTTTCCTTGCGTTTGTTGGTTTTGGTGGGTGGTCACTGGGACAATGCCTTACCACTATTTAATGGTGGTGGTTTGGTTGTGCTGCTTTCCTTGGACCTTTTTCATGGTGTTTTCTTGGTGAGAGGTTCTTTTGGATGATCGCATCTCAGTCCCATCTCTATAGCAAACTCTTTCAAGCCAAAATAAACCGTGATGCCATAGTAGTTGATCCAGATTTCATCCATCTTTTTTCCACCTCCTTCAAATCTTTATCATCCCCACATACTTGATCCTGCGCTTGAGAAGATCATATACCATGCTCATTTGTAAATGGGCATTTTGGTCCTCAGAAAGCTCAAGAAAGTGTCCAAATCAGCTCTTCTTAGAAAGTCCATCTATGTTTTCATTCTTCATAATATTCCTAAATTTGTCAAAAGGTTTCCCCAAGTGACATTTAAGTACAAGATCACCAGTTAGTTCTGCAGGGTCATCTATTGGCATCGCAACTTGAAACCTGTCAATACTAATAGTTTTGACAGCCTTATGTTGGAATTTTGATATTAATTCATGCCCCATTGGTGATGCATTATCATCCTCTTTCTCACTTTTTTCTCCCTCCTATTCTTGTTTATCTTCTTCATCCTCCTCCTTATTTTCATTTTTCTCATCACCATCTATAGACCCTTGTCCACCTCCCTCAACATCACAAACACTACCAACCAATGCCACCAGTGCGACCACAACGAGCACCACCACCACTACCACCACCACTAACACCACAAACACCATCCAACAATACCACGACAGTCAATGAAATACTTCAACAGAACTAGGGTTTTCTCAAGTTCTTCCTACGATTTTACCATAAAAACTCAAAATTGTAAACTCATTCTCGAAGATAATAAAACCAAAAGTCTTCTTTTTCATCATTAACTTAAAATCCCTAATTTTTAGAAAAAATAACAAATATAGAACTCTTCTCAAACTCTATTACCTATGAAGATAGAGAAAATGATTTATATAAGTAAGAATGAAGTCAAAAATAATACCTATATGGTTGGAAATGGAAAGAAAGTCAATCTGTTATGAAGGGTTGAACAATTCTTTAAGTATTTATTATCTGTATTGTTGAGAGAGAGAAAAGAGTAAGAACTCAAGATTTGAAATGATGAAATATTTTTCTTGCAAATGGATGATTTGTTTGGTTTTATTTGTATTTTGGAAAAGAATGACAAGGTTTGAGAATATTAATTTGGTCCAAATTGATCTTAAATATTTTTTAAAATTTTAAAAAATATGCATAATTTTTAACCATCTTATCATTCAATTGACAAACGACTCAATTAAAGTTGTAGTTGACCCTATTAACTCACCCCTAGTCCTAGATTAATCAATTTAGGTATTTGCTTGAGAATGAGGTAATAAGAATTGTTTTAACTCAGAGTGATCGATCAACGACTCAGTTTGGAAGGAACGCAATACCAACATCATGCAATTTCCAAAGACTCAATTGAAGTTGTAGTTGAACAAATGAACTCAATTGAAATTGTATAAAAATAAATATTCAACCTATTACAACAGATGACTTAGTTGTTGGAATCTATCAAACAGATTAAGTCATCTGTACAATAGTTAAACTATCTATTGTAAATTAGTAAATAGGCGTTATCATCTATTGCGATAGATGAACTAGCCACTGGAAAATTTCAAATAGAAATTATCATCTATTGCAAAGTATGACTTATATGTTTTTAGATCTTTTTTTTATTTTAAAGCAATTTAGGTATTAGCTTGACAATGAGGTAATAAGAATCGCTTTAACTCAGAGTGATCTATCGACGACTCTGGTCGGGAGGAACACAATACCAAAATTATGCAATTGCCAAAAGACTCAATTAAAGTTGTAGTTGACCCTATGAACTCACCCCTAGTCCTAGCTTAATCAATTTAGGTATTACCTTGACAATGAGGCAATAAGAATCGCTTCAACTTAGAGTGATCGATCGACGAATCAGGTCGGGAGAAACGCAATACCAACATCAAGCAATTACCAAAAGACTCAACTGAAGTTGTAGTTGACCCTATGAATTCACCCCTAGTCCTAGATTAATTAATTTAGGTATTAGCTTGACAATAAGGTAATAAGAATCGCTTCAACTCAAAGTGATCGATCGATGACTCTGGTCGAGAGGAATGCAATACCAACATCATGCAATTTTCAAAGACTCAATTGAAGTTGTATTTGACTCTATGAACTTACCCTTAGTTCTAGCTTAATTAGTTGAAGTTGTAATAAAACATATGAACTCAATTGAAATTGTATAAAAATAAATGTTCAAACTATTGCAACAGATGACATATGTATTGGAATTTATCAAACAAATTAAGTCATCTATTACAACAGATTAACTATCTATTGTAAATTATCAAATAGGCATTGCCATCTGTTGCGACAGATGGCGGAGTCGTTGAAAATTTTCAAATAGAAAATGTCATTTATTCCAAAGTATGATTTATATGTTTTATTTTATAGAAATTTAGGTATTAGCTTGACAATGAGTTAATAAGAATCTCTTTAACTCAGATTGATCGATCGATGACTCAGGTTAGGAGGAGCGCAATCCCAACATCATGCAATTGCCAAAAGACTCAATTAACATTGTAGTTGAACCTATGAGATCACCCCTAGTTATATCTTAATAAATTTAGGTATTAGCTTAACAATGAGGTAATAAGAATCGCTTCAACTTAGAGTGATCGATCGACTACTCAGGTCGGGAAGAACACAATACCAACATCATGCAATTGCCAAAAGACTCAATGGAAGTTGTAGTTGACCCTATGAACTCACTCCTAATTCTAGATTAATTAATTTAGGTATTAGCTTGACAATGAAGCAATAAGAATCGCTTCAACTTAAAGTGATTGATTGATGAATTACGTCGGGAGGAATGCAATACCAACATCATGCAATTGCCAAAAGACTCAATTAAAGTTGTAGTTGACCCTATTAACTCACCCCTAGTCCTAGATTAATCAATTTAGGTATTTTCTTGAGAATGAGGTAATAAGAATTGTTTTAACTCAGAGTGATCGATCAACGACTCAGTTTGGAAGGAACGCAATACCAACATCATGCAATTTCCAAAGACTCAATTGAAGTTGTAGTTGACCCTATGAACTCACCCCTAGTTCTAGCTTAATTAGTTGAAGTTGTAGTAAAACATATGAACTCAATTGAAATTGTATAAAAATAAATATTCAACCTGTTGCAACAAATGACTTATCTGTTGGAATTTATCAAATAGATTAAGTCATTTGTTGCAACAGATTAACTATCTATTGTAAATTATCAAATAGGCATGCCATGTGTTGCGATAGATGACCGAGCCATTTGAAATTTTCAAACATAAATTGCCATCTGTTGCAAAGTATGACTTATATGTTTTAGGATTTTTTTTATTTTAGAGTAATTTTCTAATTTCCTGTCCGAGATAAAAAGGATAAAATCCTAAGGCAGTAAAAAATATTACTTGGATAACTCAAAAATCTCCTCATTGGGTAATCTTATCTTGTCTTTTGAATGTCACCATCTGCTTATGCCCCTCAAAGTTATTAATAAATATTTAAAACCCATATCTTTAATTCTCTCTCCTTCAGCCATAAATTAACTTAACTCATCTCTTTTCTTTATTCAAAATTCTCTTTATATCCTCTTTGGGGTGATCATAATCGTCTCCTTTTTTTTCTCTTTTCTCTCCTCTTTCGAATGAGAATACTTTCAAATCTCAACCGATCAATATCTTTTCTTGACTGAAATGGTTGTTCTGATCCCTTTGCATTTTTGACATTGCAAGTATGGTTCACTATTGTTCTTTTCTTCTCATCTTTTTCTTTGTACGTTATTTAAATTAGATATTTACATCTATTGTTAATATTGATTTACCCGTTACCAGTTTTCTATTTATTGAGAAAATTGAAGGAAAGGTGACTTTTAAATCTTGAATGAACGAACCATTATTTTTATTAAAATATATATATAAAAAAGTCATCTGTTGGTAGAACTTACAAAGCCTTGTTTTTAGTATCATTTTTTATGTCTTTTGTTTGTTACTTTGGTGGTACTGTTTTTGGGGGTATTGGTGTTGTTGGAACAAGTGTTGTTTGTGTTGTTGATGGTGTTGGAACATATGGTGTTATTTCTTTATTATTGATGCTGTTGGTGGTGGTGTTGCAATAGTTTCCTTAACTGTTGCAATAGATGAATAGCTATTTAAACAAACAGAGCAACTGTTGGAAGAAATCAAACCAGTACTAAGGCTGGTTTGATTTATTGTAACGACCTAATTTTTCTGGAATCGAAACATCACACGGTGCTCATGGTCCCGAAGGACCACAAGCTAACCCTCTACTGATATCTATACCTGAGCACTGTATAATATAGATAATAAATGAAAAAACTGGTCATAAGGTTCAAAACATCTAAAAATACTCAAAACTGGAAACTGAAACCTTATACATCTATCCGAAAAGCCTCTAAACTATTTGAACTGTGGATTTGATGGGACATGCCCCCAACTAACTTTGTCTACTACAAATATACTAAATCTGATGCGATAATAAAATAAAGATCATTTTCGAATGAAGAGGACTCACTACTATATCTACTACTGCTGACTGGGACTGAGCTGCTAAGGGTACTCTGGATCTCATGCCTCTGAGTCAATAAAATACCACAGTGCAAATGTGTCAGTACGGGAATGTATCAAGTATGAATATGAAGTAAGGCTAAATGCAAGGGCTTATGCATGAACAATTACTTAACTGAATAATCATAAGAGTACTAAATGAGAACACATGCATGAATGCACAAATCATAACTGAAATCATCGTGACTCAAAATACTGCAACTCGGGTACTACTTTACTGTCATCTGAACTCACTACTAATATTGAGATACTGAATAACTGAATCCCCTGATATTGATAACTGAGTACTGGAGTTGAGATCAGTCCTCTCTAGATGTGATCTCAGAAATTGATGTTACTGAAGCTGATTAACTGAATCTACTCACATCAGTGACTGCACTCTGAGTTTGCTACTCTCAACTGATTGAATCAGAGATAAAACCCCTCTAACGAATGATCCCTGAATCTACTATCAATAATATGAAGAGATTATATCTGAGATTAAACCTATCTAGCAGAAGATCTCTGAATCTGATAATGAGAATAATCAACTGAATCTGAGAATGATATCAGGCCTATCTAATGGGTGATCTCTGGATCTGATAATAAGAATACTTAACCAAATATGAGACTGAGATCAAGCCTATCTAATGGGTGATCTCTGAATATGATAATAAGATTACTCAACTGAATCTGATACTGAGATCAAGCCTATCTAACGGGTGATCTCGAGATCTGATAATGAGATTACTCAACTGAATCTGAGACTGAGATCAAGCTATCTAATAGGTGATCTATGGATCTGATAATATTGATACTGAATAACTTCATAAGGGACCAGGCCTATCTAGCGGGTGGTCCATTAATCTATGGAACTATCTGAGTTCCTTACTGAGATAGGTAACTATATATGACAGTCTCAATTTCTGAATTCTACTCTGAATACTGATACTAAAACTGCAACTGTGGGAGTTCTCACTTAACCGACATGCCCTGAATCTAAAATTGTGGGGTCTAACCTGTAACCCCAGTTGGAAGGGTATCAATATTGTGCCATGGGTAAAGACCTCAACTCTGGTCAAGCCTCTCTAACGGGTGACCCTTACAGGAAGTCAATCCTAAGGTAGTATAATAGACAAGCCTTTTCCTAACGGGTGACTCCTACATCCTGCGCTGGCTACACAGTTCTAGAGTTCAGGGATTGCTCCTAACGACTCTGCCTCTCTAACAGGGAGCCGCTATCCCTGCACTCACTCGGTGCTAGATCCTACTCCCAACTGAAAGACTCTGAACTGATTCTTAACTAAACTTAAACTGAGCTGAATTTGATACTGATTATGTTTCTCGAATGATCTGACTGGGTTAAGCTGAATTCACTTGGTTCCGTATCTGACGGACTATTACTGAATCTTATTATCTAACTAAATGATACTGAGCTCTGAAAAGATTACTCTAATGCTACTGAGATCTGAACTGGACACTTGAATACTACAAGATCTGAGTTGAGTACTGAAATGAATCTAGAATACTAGCGATACTAAGATTACTAAGAATACTGAGATTTATTATGTTCTGTATCTATCTGAGAGTACAGAGTTCTATAACTCACTGAGTTTTGAGAATCGTGGCTTGACTGAGATTATCGAGAAAACTGACACGGGCTCTAAACTACAACTAATTTTTCGGGTATAAATACCCCCAGGACTCGATAACATAAAAGTAAAACATAGTCATTCTTGAATAATCAAGATCATGGACATTCATTCACCATCACAATCGCTAAATCATCTCTTCAATCATTTAGAAATCGTAAACATGTGATAGTATAGGGAGACATTCTATTGGCTCATACTCAATTCAACAAGGTCTTGCATCAAACACTTCAACAACAACAACAAGAACAAACCCAGTATATTCCCATATAGTGGGGTCTGGAGAGGGTAGAGTGTATGTAGTCCATACCACTACCTCTAACGAGGTAGAGAGGTTGTTTTTGATAGACCCCTGACTCAAGATAAAAGGCAGTATACAAAAATATCAAAAGCATAGAACATGATAAAATAACATAGATTTGACATCGATAAAAGCACTTAGCATGTATTAAAGTCTTAGCACGTATCGAAGAGCACATAATTAGGGGAATTTCATGCTATCGTGTCACAATTCATTCACTAAGGCTTTTCAATAAACACTTGGCATGCATGGGCTTGCACACAATTGGGGATTTCTAGTCAACATGCTATAATGGCTCTAATTCTTTCACATAAGCATTTTGTCAAACATATGGGGAGTATGCTTTGCTTATTCAACAAATCCTACACTTAATTGACATGAACACATCACTTAACAAGCAACTTGAAGAGGGTTTATCATCGACATCACATGAATATCACATACTAGGGTCAAATCTTGAAAACCATGTAAACAAAACATGAATTAAAACTCAATAATAGCATGAACTCCAATTTCAATTCACATGAATCATGAAAACTCATAAACATAAGAATCTTTGAATTTAGAAAAGGATTATTGAGCTTCTTGGATGAAAGGGACTCAAGAATCAACATTTGCATACCTTAGGGAAACTCTTTATTGAAGGGTCTTGGAGAGATTCTTGATTTCTTAATTTCTCTTGATTTTTCTTGAAGAAGAAAAAAGGGTTTTGATTTTGTAGAAACCCTAGATTTTGATGTTAAAGAGGAGAAATAAAGTAGTGAGCCTTGATTGGATATAAATAGGGACTGAAAAGAGTGGGAAAAGACCAAAAAATCCTTTTTAAAATGAGTTTAAAATATTGAACGGGGGCTGCGACGGTCGAAGCGACGGTTTGTCGCTTAGTTTGACAGTTCGTCAGATCATTCGTCGTATATCGGTCAGAAAAATAACACACTGCCTTAATGCGAAGGTCTTATCGATGGTCCGTCGTAAACCCGATGGTCCGTCGAATCATCCGTCGCACGTTGGTCAAGATGAGGCCATACTACCTCAGCGGCGATGGTCCATCTCTAACTTGATGGTCCATATTCTCGGTCGTTGAACTAGGGACAAAAAAGCAGTTACTTCCTTGGTTGCGACGGTCTGGACGACGGTCCATCGTAATCTCGACGGTCCATCTACCCGGCCGTCATACCTAGGCGGTTCTGACTGCTTTTTGTAAAACAGTCATAACTTCCTCGTTCGATGTCGGATTTTAGCAAAATTGATATCGATGAAAAGATTATTAAATGATCTACATGATAAAAAGTCGATATTAGGGAAATTCTATACGGTTAAAAATATTTCTCACTTGGGAAGACACTTCTCAACCTTTTAGGGCCGGTTTTATACTTTGTTGAACACGCTCTAAGGCTTAGACTACGAGAGAATTTTGTGGGGGTATTATATTTATTCCAATATATGACCCGTCTATTGCAACATGTCAGCATATGTTGCCACAGATGTATCACCTGTTGTAACAGATGGCTCATAGGTTGAATAAATGGGGAATCTGTTGCATCAGATGGGTCATCTGTTGATTCATTTAATTTTGTGTTACCCTTTTGTAATGTTCTTTTTGTTTTTACCTTGTTTGACATCAAATATTTTTCTTTTGTTTGCAGATAAAAGAAAGTGAAACTGATCAACCTATCGTGAAAACACATATCTAGTACACTAATTTTGTAAATGTTGGTTCTTTACCTATTAGGAGTTAATCTTTCAAACAAGATAAGACATTTTACAGTTAAGATTGTTAGGTTCAAACTGGTAATGCTGAGGGACCAAGTAGGTGGTGTCGATACCTTGTTACAGTTTAAAAAAGATTTTGCTAATATTTATATGTCAAGTTTGGAGAAGGGTTCAAGTTTTTGGTGCCAATGTAAACATTTAAATAGTGATTGGACTATTTTTAAGGGTTCAATACACTTGTGAAAGGCCTCCAAAGCCTCGCATTGCTGTAAATAAGAGTGGAAATAAATATAGTTGTTTCTCTGGTCCAAATTTATATGGATGAATTATTTGAGGAGACTATTATACAACAGAAAGTGATTGGAAGAATACCTGTGTAGGAAGGGGGAGGTGGAAAATATCATATATCAACTCAAACCTATTTAAGAAGAAACACAGGGTAGGAAGAAAAGTGTAGCAGAACTGGCTGATGAAATTGACATGAAAAATAAAAAAAATTGAATAAGCTCCAAATGTGAAAGTGTATCCAAAAATAAAAATCCATCAGTCCATTTTGAAAAGAAAAAAAAAAAGCTGAAGTAGACTGGAGCTGTACACTTTGTTAGGGAACTGCAACTAGCTAGCGTTGCCTGAATAAAGACCCATAAAATGTAGGACCAAAACTCTAAGGTTACAGCTTTGCAAGTACCGATGGTGGTAAAATTGTCGGTTAGGATTGAAACCTGAACAAACAACTCTTGAAGTAAAAATAAAGGATCAAGCAAATGTGCCGATTTCTGAAGTTAAACTTGCATCCCATGCCTCCAGTTTATGGCTCTGGTCAGGTCAAAGGTAGCGGAAACAACAAGGCATGGGATTTCTGCCCATCTTCAGACCTTTTTATTTCTACTGCGATTGACCTGATCTGAACCACAAATAGAAGGCATGGGATGCAAGTTAGACTTCATAACTTGATGCCTTGGCTTCTCTTATTTTTACTTCTAGATTTGTTGGTTCAGGTTTAATTCTTGACTGAAAATCTTACCAATTTATTGTGCTTACCAAGATGTTTCCTTAGAGTTCTAGTCCTGTACTTTGTGGGTCTTAATTGAGGCCACGCTCTCTAGTCGTAGTCCCTAACAAAGTGTCCATATCTATTTCTCTTGAGCATTTTTCTTTTTCAAGAAGGAGTAGCAGATTTTAATATTTGGATACACTTCCACATTTGAAGCTCATTCAGTTTTTTCATCACTAAAGTCAATTGCATTGCCCAGGTTTGCTAGAAGTTTCTTACTTGCTTCCTTGTGTTTCCTCTTAAACAAGGTCTGAGATGATTTATGGTCTTCTCCACCTCCCCTTTCCTGCACAATTATTCTCGCAAGCACCTTCTGTTATATAATAGTCTTCTCGAGCAACCCATCCATATAAATTTAGACCAGGAGAATTTCTATTGGTTTTCCATTCTTGTTTGTTGCAGTGTGAGGCTTTGGAGGCCTTTCAAAAGTCCATTGCACCATTAAAATCGATCTAATCACTATTGAATATTTACACTGCCACCAAAAACTTAAACCCTTCTCCAAACTTGACACATAAACATGAGCAAAACCAACATTAAATTGTAATAGGATATCGAAACAGTCGTCTTAGAACCCTTCAGCCTTATCAATTCTCACCTATCAAACTAAACTGTAAAATTCAAGATCTTTTTTGAAAGATCAATGTCTAATCGGTAAAAACCTGCATTCATAAAATTATTGTACTTTATGTGTGTCTGTCACGATAGCCTGAGCAATAATACATAACC
Organism: Capsicum annuum; assembly: GCF_002878395.1. NCBI lineage: Eukaryota > Viridiplantae > Streptophyta > Magnoliopsida > Solanales > Solanaceae > Capsicum > Capsicum annuum. The sequence continues at coordinate 157,348,819 of NC_061111.1, read as the reverse complement.
ACGCATGAAAGTGGATCCATTCATCTGCATGCACCTTATTCTTCCTACCCCATCAGTGTCAGACAATGTTTACTCTTCACTTTCCATCGTTAAGTAGTGTACAAGACTACGGAGGCTCAAAGGGTAACCATCTTCAACGTCAGATGACTACTTTCCCATCAAGAAAAAATAAGTGCTACAAGTCGTGACTTTTTACCTTTTTTTTTTTAAAATATGTTTATATATTAAGTCACCAATTTGGATTAATTAACGTATGTGATGACTATTAAAAAAGAGGTAAACACTCATGACTTTTTGTCTAACACATTCAAAACAGCTGATGAATCAAATCCCCCATCTGTTTCAACTAATGAATCAAATGTTAGAAGAAATAAAAATATCTTCTCCAATAGATAATACATATGTTGCAATAGATGTCTAATCTATTGCATATACTGACCATCTATTGCAAAAAATGGTAGATCTATTGCGCTAGTGGGTTATCTGTTGTGACAGGTGAACGATCTGTTGCAATAACTCAATAATAATTGTTGTCATTAAGTATCAACCCATTTTGAAAAGGTGAGAATTTTGAATGTAAAAGAAAAACTCACGACTTTTCACAGAAAACAAAAAGCTAGCAGTTTGATATAATTAGTATAGTGGAGCTGAACAGCCGTGCCTTTTTGCCTAACACATTCAAATTTAATCCTCTATAAATAGGTCCCTCCTTAATCTTCATTCTACTCCACTTTTATTTATTTCTTGAATTTTATCTTTTCGTATTACATCTTCAACCACTTTTATTCAAAGAGAATATTCCTTTCTCGTTGAGGTAATTTTTTTTATATGTAAATATACCAGTTGGTAGTATACGTTATATTACATTCAGACTCTTTTCTTTACTTTTGTGTTTATATTTTTTATCAATTCATGTGTGTTCTAGATATGGCTGATCCTATTCGGGACATTACTATTCTACGCGACACCATGTGGGAACTTCAAAGGCAGGTTAATGACCTGCAGAGGGAGTTGGTTGCCTGAGAGAAAGGATATTCAGAAATATGCAGAGGCTGATGAGGGCCCTGTCACTGCCGATTGACGATTGGCCGACTGACAATAATAATGATGATGATAATAATTAGAATATGTTTTTTCTTTTAGCGTGTATATTTTAATTTTTCTATATCGGATCTATACCTAATGTATTTTATTTTTTGTTTAATAAAAATTTTATTTTTGATCGACTTTGGCTTTTTAGTTCTTATTTAATTTTTATTTTGTCTATTTCTTCTTCTAAACATGTTAACATATCGACGGTTGGAGGTAAGGAGCAATTTTGAATCTAGTAGCAATAGTAATTTTGGCTTTTGTGTTCTTTCAACAGATGGACCATGTGTTGGAACAGATTGGTCATCGATTGGGTTCCTGTCAATAGATTATCCATCTGTTACGATAGATTTGTCATCTATTAGAGGAAAATATTCTAGTTTGATGAATTGTATTGTGCTCTTCTAGCTAATGTCCATCTGTTGCAACAGATGGGTAATCTATTGAAAATAATTTTGTGGTCTGCTGTATTTAGTTCATGTTTTGCCTCTTTTTATTGATGCACAAGTTATTAAATAAAATATTTTATATAATAAATGATAACATTTACGTTCACAGCAATGTGTTAAATATATAAAAGTCCACAACAAACAACAACATAAATTTTTGCAATTACAATGATAATGGTGGATTACGATATGGGCATGTAGTTCTGTTGTGGCCAACGCTCTTACATACGAAGAACTTATTTCTTGTTGATGAAAATAATTCTCCGACTCTACGCCTCCTCTTATATGACATTCTTTCCAGTTTGATAGTGCTTGAGTTAATATATGGAGGAGGTATTAATCTCTCCAAAAGCTCTGCAGGAACAACCCAAGATTCTTTGGGAGACACCAGAGTAATATGTCTACTATATGCCATTGTATATTTTTCCACCAAACAATATGGAGAGGAGTACTCATAAATTTTAGTTTCATATTTTACACTGTATTGAGCTCGAAGTGCTGTCATAGCACGTGGACAGGGTATTTTGTCCAAGTCAAAAATTTTGTATGTACAAGATTTTATTTGAAGATCGGCCATGGCAATATCACCATTACCGTTGATACTGAACTTGTAGTCTGTTATTTGATGAGATAATAACCTATTCCATAGATTAATGTTCGTTGATATTATTTTTTTCGCTTCTAGAACAGATGGGGTTCCTGGGTCCTCGTACTCCACATGTTTTTTGTGAAAAATTGTCTATACTTCTTGTTTATTATTTCAAACAGGGCCTTGATGGAAAATTATCTTTCATCACCAAACAATAAATTCACTGATTCAGCTATGTTTGACGTCATAATATTGTACTTATACAAAAGAATCACTTAGTACGACATCATACTAAACTTGTAACTCAAACAAGACATTTAATTCATAAGAATGTACCTATTTGTCGGACAGAATGCCCGGATTCATCTCTGGAAACTGACACATACGAGATGTTCTGCTGCCTTGGGATGCATATCCGTTATTTGATTGAAATGGTCTAAAAACTCCTCTCTACTATATTTTTTATCTACTCTATAAAAAAAGGTCATGACCCTTTCGTTGTGAAAGTTGGTCTGAATGTTCTCTCCAAGATGACTGATGCAACAATCAAAGTAAGCTGAAGTGAAGAAAATTGAACCCATTTTTGGAATACTTGGATGCCTATCCAAAACAAAACACAACTCTTCGGTATCTTTGACGCAGCTTTGCAGTTGTTCAAAAAAATCTATAATAGGCATCACATTCCTTATCCGCTACACAAAAAGTGATAGGAAAGATGTGATTTTCTGCATCCTGTGCCACCGCTGCTTGTAGAACTTCATTATACCTGCTCCTCAAGAAGGTACCGTCGATGACTATGACTTTTTTCAAATGTCGAAAACTTTGAATCCAAGTACCATAGGATACAAAAAGTACTTAAACCTTCCGTTTTCATCAACATGCAATGCCGTCTTACTTCTAAGATTTGTGGACTCAAACATGTAACGGTAGGCATCGAGGACTGTATACCCATGCTCGTGTGTCCCCTAACCAAGTCCTTGTAAATCCCCATAGTCGTATGTATCTTCCAATAACTGACTAGAAGACCCAATTCCATAAGGAGTTGATTGTCATAACCATTGTAGAAAGGCCTTTGCCATTAGGGAATATATTCTTGAATTATTCACCGAGGACCTTTGTCGTGGTGTAAGAATTTTGACCCAAAGTGTGCTCCGACCCACCTGTGTGATACTTTTCATGTTTATGAATGACAAATTTGTCAGAACTTAAGTACTTCACTGCTCTCAACCACCACTTGCAGTTCAGATTAGCAAATTTGTAGCAAAAGACTTTGCTTAAATTAATCACCTTCATTATTTTGAAATCTTTTTTCAAGCAAGAAATAAATAAAATAGCAGATAGTTCTTTCTTGTCATTGAATGACATTCCCTTGTAAAAGTCAATCTCGTCATCTTGATGACTACCAGACTGTGTCGATCGAGAAGAACTGACCACCATATTGGTCACATTAACGGGCATAGGTGTTTGATCATCATCTGGAATGTTCATGTCTAGATTATCCAACCTATCATCAAAGATATCTTATTGTTGTTCTTCTTTTATATTTTGGTTCTCATTCTCTCCCATCTTTTCAACCTCATACACCCTTAACACCATCCTGGATTAATCACTAAGATAAGCACGCAACCAAACCTGATCGGTTATCTTGAAAGGTAGTACCCTCTGATTTTCAAAGGAGTTGTGTATATAGATGATGACGAGTTCTTCCGATTGACAATTCAGTCCACAATAGCTGATGATTAAGTTTCACAAAATCATCATATGAAATATCACTTTGGACTATCATAGCTATCGTCTCTAGCATTTCACCCTCCTTTCAACATCACACATATTGATTTCTCTTCTCGATCCATTGACCATGACAATCTACTTCTATTGTTATTGATCCCTCCATTAGTGGTACCTAAATAAAGTCATTTGTTAAAAAAAGTCAATAGTGATTTTATAGTGTCATAACATGAATCCCAATAAATGTGTAATCTATTATAACAGATAAGTAATCAATCGCAATAGATTAATTACCTGTTGGGATTCATGTTACACTCCTAAAGTTGATTTCAACTGACGAGTCATTTGTTGTAACAGGTGAAACATATATTGCAACAAAATATACATCTATTGCAACAGATTACATGTCTGTTGGAACAGAGTACAGTTTATGTTGCAACACATTATTAATCTGTTACAAAAGATATTTATCCTGTTGCAATAGATAACTAGTCTGTCGGAACTGAGTTCAGGTTCTATTGCAACAGGTTACTAATTTATTACAACAGATATTTACCCTGTTGCAATAAATAACTAATCTGTTATAACAGATGACCCATATGTTTGATTCATGTTACAATATTATAAGACCATAAACATGAATCCAACATATGTCTTCCGTTGTAACAAATGGCTCATCTGCCGCAACAAATGATTGATCTGTTTAAACAGATATCTCTTATGTTGCATTCATGTTTCCGTGCTATCTATTGTCGAAAAAATAGCACAATAACAGTTACCCAGATGACAAACTCAACTAAAAATCATAATTTGACTTACCAAAGTCTCCTGTGAAGTAATGTCAAAGTGGAAAGTAATGTATGAAATAAAATTTGACCTATGAAATTGGTCAGATAGCAGCAGTAGCGGTAACAACAACAACAACAACAACAATGGTCAACAAGAAGAAGATGAAAATGATAATGAAGTAGAAGATGATGATAATGAAGCAGAAAATGATGAATAAAGCAGCAGCAATAATGAACAACAAAAATCTCTTAGAGAGAGATAACAACAATGGATGAGAAGAGAGAGAAACACGCTTTTTTTCCTCCGTTTCCCGTTATATTAGGTAAATATTTGAATCAAAGTGTAAATTTAAAAACTCATGGCTTATTCGCAAACTTTTCCAACTTTCTTAATCCATAATAAAGTAATTGTCATCTACACTCAATTATTAAGACTTGAATCACCTACACCTCATTTTCAAACTTTTTGGTCACTTTTAGCTCAAAGACCCAGGAATACAATAACATATATTATTTGAAAATTACATAAAAAGTATTAAAAATTACAATAGTTAACAAAT
>NC_061111.1:157333151-157340616 GCF_002878395.1 Capsicum annuum | reverse complement strand
CCATAATTAACTTAATCAAGTTTTCTAATTATGTTTGACCCTTTAAAATGGTCAATGTCCCCAATCCTTCATTCAAGACTTAAATGACACCTTTCCTTCAATTTTCTCTACTTTCTTTGTCCAAAATTTTGTGGCAATGATAGTCAATTATATTTTAAAAATAATTGAAGTTTTTATTTAATTATTGTGATCCATAATTTTTTTTCTATTTCAATTTAAGTGGCATTGATATAATTTTCAGGGTCATTCAAATATTTTATATCCTTTAAATTTTTTAGTCGTTAATTATTTTGGTTTATAGTATTTCTTACATATTTTTTTAGAAATATATAACAAATTAAATAAAGTAAGACATTTTAATATGTATTATTTTTCTTGTCTCAACTCATGTGATTAGATAGAATTTAAATAGTCAATTAAATATTTTTTATATAATTTTTAGACACTTTAAATTATTAATTATTGTATTTTATAATTTTTTTTTTATCTTTGGAATACTTTGAACTGTCAATAATTGTGTTGTATAGTATTTTATACATAGTTTCTATATATATATAGTTTCTATATAGTATTTCAAGAAACTTGAAAATTTTGTGCCCAAAATTTACGATTTAATATTTGAAAAAGTAACACATAGTTAAGATGGAGGGAATATCTTATATAATTTTTTATTAATTAATAGTAGTGAAAACTCAATTTTCCTTTTAATTTGTTTAGGGGTCAATTTATAAAAAAAAAATAAAAGGACCTAAATTCGCCCATTAGAATCACCATTTAACCCAATCCAATAACCCACGACCCGACCCAAATTTTATTTAGTCTCAACCGTCCAAACTTTTGATCGAACGGTGCATGTTCATCCCTAAGACTTGTTTTCTTTTTAATCTACCATATCTTCTAACCTATCTCTGTTTCCCCCACCCTAGCCATCGCAGTCTCTTGTCTTTTCTCTCATCGTTATCATCGTCATCGTCAACATCTCTTCTCTCTCTAATTGAATCTGTATCATTGAAGTTTTATATCAAAACTCCTAAAATTTAATGGTTTTCTTACTTTTTTAATTGTGTGTAAATGGATGATTTTTACTAATGGGGTTTCATGGTTTTGACCCTTTTGTTAGATTATTAGAAAGGTATTTTTTTACTGACTTGGGTATTTGTTACATTTAGGAAAGATTGGGTTTTTTCGTTTGTTGGGTGTTTGAATTCGTCTAAATCTTGATCTTAATTTATGGGTTATTGTTGATTCATTTGATTGACTATATTGTTCTTGTAGACTGCTATTTTGATCAGAAATGGGCTAAACTTGGGTTGCCTTTGGTTTGATGATTTAGTTGATGTCTTTGGGGTTTTGCAGCTTGTGCATATTTTCAAATTGAATATTTGATGATTTAGTTGATGTACATTTCCCTCTTTCTCTTTCTAACAAACAAACGTATACATATATATATAGTTGCTTGCACAATTTGTTTGATATAAATCCCCTTCTTTCAATTCCTAAATTTGAATCTTTTTGCTTTAAAATCTTTGAATTTTTGGTAATGGACTTTGGTTTTGGAACTACTATGTCCCCAATGTGTTTGATAAAATGTCTTTAACAATGTTTTCACTATAATATTGATTTTTCAATGGAACTTATGCATGGTTTAGTCTTGGTAATGAAGTCCTAAATGATATGAATGGTTTAAATGGATTGAAAAGGCCTTGGTGGCCACGGTTTTGGTAAATTGTAAATCATGTGGGGAATATAGAAATCCCCTAAGGGTTATTGTTAGTATGACGATACCACTACTAATAGACTTGATTAATAATAATGGAATAGTGGTTTGGATAAAATATGGTTTTATTGGGCTTAAAGGAGGGAGATGTAGCAAAGTCGTGGAAGGTAGAGGTACTGGAGGGATCTAAACTGGAAACTCATATTTGCCGATGTAAGGTTTGATCTTAGTGACCGTGTGCATGATGTCACAATATATATTTTGGGGGGTGTACTAGTCATCCCAGATTTTCTTTCCTGGTTGTGCGGCTTCACACACTAGGTCCCGTTCAGTAGGGGGAGATGAACTCATATAACCTGTGGGTGATTTAGGACGACAAAGCTACACAATCCAGATATAGGTTTTAATGGCATGCTAAATCCGATCCTCTTTTTTGGCATGGTTATATATATATATATATATGTATGGTGGTGTGCATATGAATAGCTTTTACTTAGTTTTATAAATGACATCCTTATCTTGAGTTCATGCTAACATTCACTCGCTAACCCATCTTCGGGCATTGTATTCCCACGTGATGCAGGAATCGGTCATTCCACTAATCCTGCTTAGGAATTCAGACTTCAGGGCCAGCATTTGAATTAAAGTGGTGAGCTTCCATCTATTCAGAAGGTTCCATTTCATGGATGTTATTTCATACTTTGACTTATTATGGATATTGGTTTTGTCTATAGTTGGGGACATGTCCCAACCATATTTTGGTATTCTTTTGGTTAGAGGCTTTGTGGTACTATTATGGGTTGATATGGATGGGATCAGACTGGTGTTGGCCATAATATTGGCATTGATATTGGGACTGAGATCATTAGACATAATTTTTCATTGTTCCATTGTATTTCATTTTGGGATTAATCATATTATGTTTTGGAACTCATTTGGTTGTGGCCCTTGGTTCGATATTGGTTTAGCTTGGTGGTTTGGTTTGTATGGTTTGGTGGACGGGAAGACTTGGTAGGGTTGGTCTAGGAATAGATCTATCCCAAAGTCAGTCCTTGTCCAGTTATGCTAACTTATTATATGTTCAAAATTCAGCCAACTCAAGGTAGGCGGCTGGAGTTTGGGTTGGGTAACGGGGGTGTTCTTCGGGCGAACTTAAGATGCTAATTACGACAAGGCCCTAGGTCGGTTCGTGTCACAAAAATTTAAATTAAAGTTTCATAATTCAACCCGAACGGTGTAATGCATCTCACATAAATAAAAATGTAATTGAAGCTCCATTTTGAATGACATAAATTTTGATCCAACTATTGAGTAGTTGTCTGCATCAGAGTATGATAAGAAGAGTATGATAAGAAGATAAATGTTGAGATTTTAAATTCAAAACTCAAGAACAGTGCCCTCTTTGATAATAAATTTACTAAAATCTCCTTTATTAAACTTCATATGGTGCAAGAGCTTGTTTAAATTGACTTATTTAAAGTATTTTTCAGCTAAAACAGCTTTTAAACATTTTGGGACTGTTTGAGTAATTAAAAATTGTTTATAAGCACTTGATTAAAGTTAAAATCATAAAAAAAAAGTAAGTTGTACATAAATCCCGATAAGTTTATCCATATTTACATCGTATTCTAATTCTTTTCAAAATCTCGATTTTGTGTTTTAAGATACATATAAGTTAAAAGATATACAAGTTGATGATACATCTTAAAAATTAACAAATTAGCTAAAATTAAGGAATGTAATGGTAAGTGATAAAGTAGCAATTTACTTAGCCAATCAGTTAATTAACTAAAAAATCCCCTAAAATACAACATTATATTACTAATTCAATTTTTTTAAATATTAATCTCCATAATCAATTTGAAGATTCATTCTTCTTTTTATTTTTCTTCAACACCATTGGAGATCAGATCTCCAGTAGGATTGCCTAGGCTAGTGTTTCAAATTTGTCTTTCAAGATACCAAGATCAATAGCATAATTTATAGGGCAAAGCTTGGGCAATTGATCAAGAATCTAAGAGAAAGCAAATCATATTTCACAAACGACAGACATCCCCTACAACCAAACTGCGTCATTGTTGGGATGCTTCACTCTCCATGTCAAGAAAAATCCAAGTACAACAAATCAAACAATGATCAAAAGTCTGAATGGAAGAAACAATAGAAAAACAAAGTACATGTCAGCTCAAAATATCTGAAATCTATAGATTGCATTGCATGAGATTAAAGCTAGACAAACTAATGAAAAATTGAATAATTCAGATTTGCTGAGATACATATTTTATTATTAGATGTTGTATAGAAACATATTTTGTTTGCAAGAGCATGTTGATATGCATAATTTATTTTATATATCTGAAAAAATTTTAAAAAAATATATTTGATCAAGATTATGTTGCCTCTTTTTGCATCAGTTTTATGTTTTTGAATTATGTGAGATATATCTAAGTTATAATATACAAATATACATAGTTATGATAGTAGATATGCATACATGTGTTAATAAGAGATATATAACAAGTTTCAGTAAATAAATATTTGTTTTTTTTACAAGTTAGGGCATCGTTACCTTATGTGTACTTTGGCAATTAAGAGATACATATTATTATGAAAGATACATGTATCTATAACAAGAGATACATTTTATGTATAAAGAGATACATTTTATGTATTTGGTGTTTTTTTAACATATTTGATCGAGATACATAATTCATTAACCATAGCATAAAGATACATAATCTAGTGTATGCATTGCACATAATTTGTTATTTATTTTATTTATTAAATTGAATAGTTTATAAAATATTTAAAAATATATCTGATAATATTTTTAGTATTTAGTTTGTTTTTTTTAAATTTTGTTGTTGTTTTTTTTTGCAGCTATGTCCTAAAATACTTAGGTGATTGTAGTTGGACTTTTAAGGCTTCATGTCGAAAGGGTTCAAAATTATTCAAAGTAAGGATGCTTCAGAACTTGAAATCAAGGAAACAAGAAAGAAAATTGAAACCCAATACATTGTTGATGAAAGCTCATCTTCGTTGCTCTTCCGTAATGATATGGGTACAAAATTCTACATAGAGGTTAAAAAAATGTGCTCAATACAATTTTATTTTTGAAAGAATAAAGAACTTTTAGCAATTAAAAATTAGGATTCTCATAAAGAATTCAAATAAAATGAATTTTTTTTTACTCGGATTGCTAAAAATAGGACTGTATATGTGGTGGATTTGGACCATTATTGCTAATTTCTGTTTTTGATCAATATTAGTAGTATTTGTGGTAAATTTTAATTTTGGTTCAACATTGCTAGCTTTGATTTTAGTTAATTGAAGTATTTTTGATAAATTTTGATTTCTTTCATTATTGTTAATTTTGATTTTTGGTTAATGTAAGTATTTCTTTTGGTAAAATTGATTTTGGTCCATAATTGACTTGCGTTTTTTAAGAAAATATTGAGTTTGAAATATTATTTGACTTACTTTATATTTGAAGATAACATAAGTTTTCAAAAAAAAAAATTCAAATATAACATATTTCCTTGTGAGATATTTTGTGCATCCTAATTCAAGTGAAGATGTGCTTGTATAGCTCAAAATTGAAGAGAAAAAAATTATTTTTAAAATTTTTATCCATAATTATGGTCTTATTATATATGACGACAAGAATAAACTCACATTAAAAAATTAAAGATATTTTTAATTACAAAATCATTCAATTTAGAGAATTATGGTAATCATCTGATCCTTTTTCAAATAGAACTCCAACAAATCTAGGAGGCGTAAATTAGGGTAAAAGGAAATGTAATATTAGAAATTATATAACAATAAAATTGTCTTTCCTTGTCTTTTGCACAAAATATATTGGAAAAAAAATTATTGGTGAGCTTATAACATATGAAAAGTTAATTTCGGTCATTGCTTCAGAACTTAAAATCGATCAAACAAGGAAGAAAATTGAAACCTAATACATTATTGATGAAAACTCATCTCCATTTCTCATCCGTAATGATATGGGTGTGTCCGATACAATTTTATTTTTGAAAGAATGATACATAAAATTTCAGTTCGTGGTGATTTATTTTTTAACGAAAATAAATTTATCATTTGATGGAGTATTGATTAATAAGGTTTGCTATCAAAACACGAGATACATAATCAAGATGTATCTTTTAGTTAAAGTTACATATTATAGTAAATGATTTTTAGAAAGATATAAGTAGAATATCCTGCGATGTTTTGTAAAACTTTATTCATTAGAAATATATTAGTTAATTAGAGATACATTTGTTACAAAAATGTATCGAAGTTTTCTTGATTGATGTTAACATATGTAACAGGACTAAAAATAACAAGAGATATATCATTTTGCATCTGTAACAGAACTAAAATTAACAAGAGATACATAATTGTGCATATTTAACAAATTAAAATTAACGAGAGATAAAATTATGCATATGTAACTAACTAAAAATAACAACAGATACATAATTATGCACTTGTAGCTGACTAAAAATAACAAGAGATACAAAATTATTAAAGTAAAGAGAGATGCAAGAAAACTAAACTAAATATTCGAGAGATACAAACTTATCTTTATGTAACAAACTCAGATAACAAGAGAGACACACTAGTTATGTAAATAGCTGAGATCACATTACAACAAGACAACCAAAAAAATTCAAACTTACAGAATATCATAGATGATATAAACAAATAATTCTCTAATACTTCTTTGTAACATAGACTCTAGTAACTCGTCCATGGTTTAATCATGCACTATCATCTTCTGAAATCATCTAGAATACTGTTCAACATGAATTGGTTTTCTTCGCTTGCTTGTAGAACATCTATTTGAAAATCAATAGATTTACGTCGGGAAATAAGTCAAAACTAATCGAGGTTCACCGATAATTTATGTGTCCATAGTTTCTACAATATTTATCATTAGCATAGAGAAACACTAGTTTAAAACTAACAGCAGAAACCAACACATTTTGTTCACAGAGAAGTTCAAAAACATAATTCATGAATAAGAAGATAGCTTATTTCATATGTTTACTTAAGCGATTTCAATACTAAAAGGTGGACCTGAATCTGTCGTGTCCCATTTTTCTCGTGAAAAGCAGGATTCGACGTGACCACTCTTTTAGAGATTGTTTGAAGGGTGAGTGTGAAGAGTCGCCACCTAAAGTATTAAGGTGTGTTAGGGCACCGGTCTAGGCTACTACGAACCTATTTTGTTGTTTTGTCTTAGTTCATCAGAGTTCGGGTAAGGGTTCAAATTACCTCGTGAGGAAGGTGCTAGGCACCTTTCGAAGTCCACAAAGGTTGTTTCCGGTTGAATTCGTATTTTACGTAGGGATTCTACGTGATCAAATAAAGGTCTCATGTTTTATGAACTTAAATATTAACTGAGGGATCAAGTAATTAATAAGCAAACACATGTTATTTTATCATTTCTAATTGTTAATTATCTAAATGATAAAAACATATAATAAGATAAGCGAGGAGAAAGAAGTGATATAAATTATAAAAAAAGGACTGCTTATGTAATAAACTAACTACCCCAAATAAATAAACATGCAATGTAAATAAAAGAGTAAATTTGAAAATCAAATAAAGAAAGGTTTTTGTTTCATTCGTATCGGAACCCCAACTTGTTTAATCATCATCCGACCCACTGGCCGAACTCTTAGACAATTCATATGTCATACCTTTAATATATGTTGGAGATCATCATTTTCGAAT